>NW_006911897.1:863978-976698 GCF_000338995.1 Bipolaris sorokiniana ND90Pr | reverse complement strand
TTATTCAGGGTTATGCCGTTTCGGTGGGGTTGCTGCCGTCTTAGTTATAGCGGCGCCCCTTTCCTGCATAGAGTGGCTGTTGGGGGGTTTTGCGACTTCCGCATATGTTCGTGTAGGCTTAGGCCCAGCGTCGCTCACAGGCTGGGGGGTGGTCGTGGATGGGTGGTGGATAGAGTTGGTTAGGGCATACACCACACGTTGCTGTAGTTCTTGTGCGACCAGGCGCTCCGCTATGCTAGTGAAGTTCTCTAGGCAATGATCAATCGCGTTCGCGATAGCTGTGATGATGCTGTGTCTAGTTTTGGCGGCCTCTTGGGCTGCCGTGATCTTCTCCGTAACCGCGCCCGTCACCAGTTGTCTCTTGTTAGCACTACCACCGAACGATATAGGTATAGGCGCTGCTTCGGCTTGCCTGTGTCTTTTTGTAGTGCGTAGGTTAGCTAGGCTAGGGGTATTTGGGTCCTCAGGGCGCGTGTGTGTCACTTCTGGAGGTCGAAGTGTCTGCCCTGGGGTACCTGGCACCGCCATCTCTCTGTCAGAGGGAGGGCTGGGCCCGATATGAGTTGTGAGTTGCCTTATTAGGCGCTTTAGGAGTGATTTCTAACAAAAATTTAATTGTTTTGAAGGGTACCATAAAATCACAAAGTTGGTGTTCGGTGATGCACGCCGGTTGAGGACGGTCGGAACGAACCCTTGTGTTGCGGTGATGCAATGGGCGTATGGTCTGACTCTCCCTCAATCAGTCTGGGACCACGAAGCCATGGTTTCCATAACGCGCGAGGTCGCCATCAGCGACTTCCTTTGGAACGACATTGTAAGTCTCAGGAAAGAGATCGACGACGGTGATATCGATTCCGCGATCCCAGTCATGGTGTGGAACGAAGGGTGCAGTGCGCAGAGTGCTGTTGACCGGTGCGTGAAGATGGTGGAAGAGAGCTGGGCGAGGTTGTTGGAGGCAGAGAAGAGGTTGATGGCTGCGCATGCTGGTGAGTCAAAGGATATGATGGACGAAATCGAGACGTTGGTCGGAGGTTGCAAGGATCTGGTTGTGGGACACATGGTGTATTCTTTGAAGATACCCCGCAACATGTCAGCAGCGAGCATGAGCGACAAAGACTGCAGCTTCTGCATCGTGTTGTGAGAAACCTGTATATGATAAGAACATGGAGTTAATAAATATTGTTTTCTCGGGAGACAGCATAGTAATGTACATACAGCGTGCAAGACATGCGGATTCAAGGAATGGCTGCAATACTGTACAGAGCTATTTATCCTAAGTGTTAGCAATTATGTTCTCGTAAATTGAGATGATGTTTCAAGCAGATAAAATATATTCAATACTTTTGCCTAATACATGAACTGAAGATGATCAACTATAGAACACTATGCTGTCAGGGCAACAGAGACACATCTAGGTCACAACTACCTTTTACAGGTTTTCCTCGATCAAGGGTTGAGTGTAGTAGAGCTCCATAGGCAGGCACATCTCTCACACAATATATGTCTTTCTCTGATGATAGGCTAAAACAATAGTGTCGAAAATTTACAATTTACTGGGAAGACGCACTATATGACTCTAACAAGTTGGCTATGGTCGTCAGACCATAACATTTCGCCTGCTCTAACGCTGTCCAACACTGGCCCTCCACATAGATTTCAACCTTCCCAGTACTAAGCAGCAACTTGACTATTTCCTCGTCCTCGCCTGTCACCGCATCTATCAAAACTGTTCTTTCCTGGTTATCTCCATGATTGATGTTAGCGATGCCAGTGTCAAGCAGCACTTCTACTGTATCCCTCCTTCCAAATTCTGCTGCATACATAAGAGCTGTACACCCCCTATAATCACCTGCATTAACATCAGCTTTGCCAATGTCAAGTAGCACTTCTACTGTATCCCTCCATCCAGATCCTGCTGCCCATATGAGAGCTGTACGTCCTAATTGATCTCTCGCGTCAGAATCAGCTCCAAGGTGAAGAATCATTTCAACTAAGTCTATGTATCCTTAGCATTGACATCAGCTTTTCTAGTGTTGATCAATATCTCAGTAGTGTCCATCTGTCTACGTTTTACGGCCCACATGAGTGCCGTGGATTCATCGACACCCTTATCATTCTCATTTTCGCTAGTGGTCATTATAAATAGTTACCCATTGATCATCTTTCGCGATTTTGAGCGCAGATTCCCGGCTATGAATCAACTTTGAAGAAAGCCGGAACATGGCAGCATCCTGTCCCGACACATGGCTTAAATGCTTAAGCCAGTGCCTGTTTGCATATTCGTAAAAGCTGAACGAGTTACTGTTCTCGGAGTGAAACGAAGTACGCGCCTCTGCAATCCTCGGAGTGAAACGAAGTATGCGCCTCTGCAATCATTTTGCTCATATCAAATACAGGCTGCCGCCTTGATTTGAGAAATTTCATAGCTAGGTGGCGTGTACTGCTGGGAGAGTTCATGTCGGATTGTAAAATCGTGGATGGAGCGGATTGTGTCATAATTGGGACGACCTTTGTTTTCGATGCCTCAGTCCCGAAGACGCCATAGTTGAGATATGTAACAACAATGTTTGTCAGTTCTTTTCGCATCTTTAAGTGCAAATTTTGCGGGCGTCATATCATCAAATCCATCGAGAATGTACTGGTTGACGCTGTGATGAACAATTCGGACTGTAAACTCTTCCTCATCCACAGCGAGAAGACATCCACAGCAAGCCAGTGCCGATTAAACATCGTGCAAGAGCTTAGAGGGATCACAAGTAGCATCACCAGGAATAACGCTTAAAGCCTCGCACAGTTCAATTGTTGTTAATGGCCGACGAGCTGCAAGGACAAGTTGCAGGAGCTTTGCTTGAAGTGATGGATCTGAGCGTCCTGAATCGTGTAGAATCCTCGAGAACGTCTCTGAAAGGTCTCTAGGTAAGTTTGCTAGTGCTTCCCGCATGGCATAATCGGTCTTCATTCTGCACAAAGTTTGTATCTGAAGAGCTACCCAGAGAAACATTCCTTGAGAGCCTTTGAGAAGAACATCCTAGATTTCCAGTATCAAGGTCGTTTCACTGATCGTCATTGTTCCTTGGCTAAGTTGGCACTCTAATTCCGTTTCAATAAAGGCCTCAATATCCGAATTGTCATCTGGTAACGAGACAACACGTATAGCGCAGAGTTTTCTTGTAATTGGTTATAGACCGTTATTTGCCTCTTCTCGGAATGAAAAACAAATCCAGACTTTCAGTGTATCTTGAACCTCCCCAATTGCTTGGATCAATTCCTCCTTCTGCGCCGATTTGCATTCGTCCAGGCCGTGAATGATGAGATACACATTCTGATGCGAAGTAAACCCTTAGAACAAAACTTGAAATAGCTCTCCAATACTAGCTTCTCTGTTCTGAATTTCTTCGTAGTGCTTCGCGAGTACACTAAGGTCCGGGATGGTAGACAACAGCTGTCGTACCAGTGAGCCGATAATTGTCTGTGACTGCAAGCTTTCCGAGACGTCGTATTTGCAGAAAAAATATACTACAGCAGACCGACCCTTTCCAGTGGAGAGATTGAGATCGTCCACAATGTTGGCCAGTAATACAGATTTACCTTGCCTGTGTAAATCAGTGTTCCAGGAAGCAAGCTAGTTTTCCATTCTTCATACTCTGCGCTTTGCGTGTGGAACGATGAGTTACCAAGTTTTCTGATCTGTTTCCATGCTGTTTCGTGGTCGTATTTGGAACAGAAGTTAAGTACTCGCACTTTGGTTTCCTTTCTCCGCTGGAGCGTGCCAGATTTGAACATTTCCATAGTGAAAACGCTAACTGCCGGACGGTAGATTTTTGTTCATACTTAAAAAGGTAATGACACAGCTTGACTACCAAGATAAAGTGCTCCGCAAGGTACGATTGGAGTTTCTTAAACCGAGGATACAGGAGGGCCATTGCTTGGTAACGCGGCGCAGCGCGACCAATGGCCATGAATAGCGAGGATAATTTGTCAATATAGGATGACAGGCTTATGATCGACTGTGATGCATTAGCGCACGCTGGCGATGAAAGCTGATGATGATACTGACCAGTAAAGACATGCGCACCAGCGACCACACCACATGCTATCAAGTTTTGCGACCCTCCAACCAGAACATCTCCAACCACAACAAACTACTGGACAACCTGAAGAAAGTTGGTAAAGCGAGGCCCAAAACATCGACTGCCGTATTTAGTCGATATAGAGCGGTCCATCTCGGCTGTTAGTCGCATGACATCGCTTGGGTCAGGTGTGCTTGAATGTGATTGCGACTTAAGTGTGCGGAATGTGGCTTTTTTCTCGGTCGAGAGGTCGGCCTCGAACTCGGAGACTGCTTGAGCGAGGTGTATCTCAGGTTTCAACAATGACACTTTCCCCAGGGCCACAGACATGATTGGCATCAACAAATTGCATAACAAGAAGGCGTGCCGTTGCTTGAGATGTATGAATGGTGGGGAAAGGTTAGTTGACTCGTACTTGATTCTACTTATTAGCCACGAAAGGTACGTCTGGGCGAACAGGCACCTGCAAGATCAGGACATGTTATTGTTGAGAATGAATGAACGATAGATGGAAAGACAGAAATGCGAAAGAGATTGGAAAGTAAGAGGTTTCAGCGAGATGCAATCTTGGCCATCAGGCAAAAAGGCAATATGTGCTAGCACTAGGCTAAGCATAGCTGAGGATGGCTGAGGATGGCTGAGCACAGCTGAGGATAGCCGAAGATAGCTAACTACGCCTCTTAGCTAATCCCTCGCTCGAGCTCTGCTATCGTATAGTCTGCCAGTAACAGACCCTTATTTTATGCCCTGCAGCGTTTGTCTTGCTTGTTGGATGTACACTATGTGGCGTGTAAGCTGATCACTGGAACGCGGCATGGTTTTGATAAAGTGATCGCATATCACATGGCTATAGCTTAGCATATGCATGTATATATAAAGTTGGGTATAAGGATTGCCAACTCTTTCGAGGCTATGGTTTGGATCTTTGAAAACGAGAAATCTCTAGAGAGGAAATGAAGGAGAGGCCGCTCAGTGTAGAAAGAAAACACTTTCCTGGTGTATCAATAAGGTATTATGCCAATTGGAGGACACTAGGTAGCGAAATCCACCGATCCTGGCAAGTTATAGAACTCTAGGACTGTTTGGTTTCGACAGCTGCAGAATATCAGATACAGGAAGGTGATAAAGGACACTTTTGGTGGTAATCTGTGTGAGGGCTTGGACTATTATGATCATGAACTTGACCTTATCTTCTCATCTACCAAGAAACGGGTTCGCAATACCGCCTTTTCCCAAAGATCGGCATTGTCCTTGCAGAGTTGTCTCAACCCCACCTAGATCGATTATGTACTTACGTTATGTCAGATAAGATGTGGGTAGGGCTGCGGGTGGAGATATGACCGGTCGCGTTTCGGCTGCGATATCCCTGTTGGAGTTGCAGGGCCCATGCACTCCGTCACCACCGAGCGCGTGGGAACTTTGGCCAGTCACGACGACGTTGAACCAAGACTCGATGTCATATTGCTTCGACTGCACCGTTTTCTTGCCCTTGTATGTTGGATAAGCAGAGGCCCAACAGTGCTCGACATATCAACCAAGATGCGATAAAGTCCTCTTTATTCCCCCATGCCGCTACCGATTGAACACCCCCGACCTGCGCCGCCACCATGTCCTCTCCCGATGCCTCACGAAAGTCGACCGAAAGCTTCGAATTCCTATCGCCCAATCCTCCTCAGGGCTCCTTTGCGCCCCCATCACAACATGACTGGACAAGCAGGCCCAATTCGACGGGCGGGCGGTACAAGCCGCGACGTGGCTCAACCGCATCTTCAATTCACTCCATCGGCGGTTCACTCGACAGCAACTTCAAGACCACCATGGGCGCCGTGAGAGAGCAGAGCAACAATGGTGAAGACACACCCTGACATGTGTCCGTGTATGGGCGGATAGCTAACCCCCGCTCAGCTATCTCGACGCTTCTGACCCCTCCCATTATGCGGACCGGCATGGTCCCCCATACAACCGCTACAGCTACCTCCAGTCACCGACCGCCCTCTACCAAGGACATACCTCCCGTGACCCTCGCCCACATCCCCCACGTCGACCCCTCTGCCTTCAATCCCTATCTCGCACAAGTCGGTAATCTCTATGATGCCTTTCAGCGTGCAAAGGCAGAGGCTGGCGAGTCTGCACAACAACCGAGGAGGGCATCAACCAAAGACGATGGCCCTGACAGTCTAGCACCCTCGCCAGCTGGCACACCAAACCTAGCGGCAGCACCCTTTGGCCCAGATCCCACCCCGAAACCGAAACGCCGAACGAGCGCATCAAAGCGTTCCTTACCGGCGATTACACCACTTTCTACGATACCTAATATTTACTTTGACGAAAACTTCCATATTGAGAACCCACGAACCTTTGACGTTGTCAGCGAGCGATCCGAGGTGGTGAGGCCGGTGCGGAGCATAAGTAGCGATGATCATGGCGCGCTGGACGTACCACAACCGACAGGCAGGAAGGCGTTGGCGACGAACGCGATACTACAGGAGAAGCTATCATGGTATATGGACACGGTCGAGGTGCATCTGATATCCGCCATTTCGACGGCATCAACGTCCTTTTTCGCTGCCCTCGGATCACTACGCGAGCTGCAGACCGAGGCTGCAGACTCAGTCGCTAGGATAAAAGGGCTGAGAGAAGATTTAAAGAGATTGGATGAGCAGATGGCAATAGGGGGATTGAAGGTTGTCGAAATGAAGAGGCGGAGAGAGAACCTGAGAAGGCTGGCCGACTCAGTCGACCAGCTCCAAGCTGTAATCATGGGGCTTTCGTATTGCGACGAGGCCGTCGTTGAAGGCGACTTGGAGACTGCCATGACTCGGATCGAAATGATAGAACGACTCGTTACTGGTGCATTGGATACCACCGACACACAGGGGACTTCGTGGCTGAAAACACGGCTGCCTCCGAAATTAATTGATTTACGACCTTTAAGAGCCCTGGACGACGTATTTGAAAGCATGACTGAGATCAAGTTTCGGATCGGACGAGGTTTCGAGGCGCGTTTTGTAGATACCTTACTTAAAGACCTGCGTGAGCATGTTAAGCGTGTCCCGAACCAGGAGACATTGGAAAGATGGGTTGCCGCCTCTCAGAAAGGACGGGGCAGCAACCAGAAGCTTAGAACAACTCTTCCTGCTTATATGTCGACCGAAAACGAGCTACGAGCGGACCTCCGAGCCAATTTATACGGCCTTAGTGGAGCGCAGTTCACGAATCAGGCTAGCACAACCTTCAGGGAAGCGATCCTAAAGGAGATGAAAATGATTATTCGGAAACATCTGCCAAGTTCCTCAGAGGACGATACTGGGTCCATGGCATCTGTATCGACAAGAGGTGGGCGTGGACAAAGCCAGGCGGACAAGAACTCGATTCTTGCACGAAACCTGCGGGCGATGGACCCTGGTGATGCAGAAGATTTCTTCGCCAACATTTTTACCGATATTGGTGAAGCACTGCGTCGACTCAGTATTCTGGTCAAGGTGTTGCTCGATGTAACCAGTGGTGTCACCACACCCCCTGTCTCTGCAGGTGGTCTATTATCCCCTAGGAATTTTCACCTAAACAACATTGATGATTACATGGGCAATGGCGTACCGCCACCCTCCTCCACCGATTTGCAGATGGAGATCATGCAGGCTCTGGATATGTCAAGCCTCCTTGGCCAGGCAGTCGATGCTGCTCAGACACAGATCACTAAGCTACTGAGAGTCCGCTCGGAGGCGACTGCAAACCTCCCACTCGACAGATTCCTTCGGTATTTCACCATGTGCAGGCTGTTTGCCGATGAGTGTGAGGCAGTTTCTGGAAGATCCGGTGCTGCATTGAAGGGCGTCGTGAACACACACATCACCGACTTCGTGTCCAAGTTTGGAGACTTTGAAAAGCAGGAGCTTGCGAAAGCCATGGACTCGGATCGTTGGGAACCAAAAGACTTTGACGCTGAAGACACAGAGGTTCTTGCGCGGTTGTTGAGGGGTATGGAGAGTGATCCTCCAAGCTGGGCAGAAACTGGCAATATCCTGCGGGAGATTCAAGAACCAACAACAAATGGCACGTCTGCCAAAACCAACGGCAGCTCTGAAGACAAACCTAAGGAGAAGAACAAGACTACTGTGCCTGCTATTGTGGATGAGGAAAAGTACACCATATCCTCGTCTTCTTCTGTTGTTATAAGGGGAATCGAGCGCTTCGAGATCCTCGTCTCCGTTATGCCAAGCATGACCTCTGAAGTCGCTGCCTCGCTCTGCGAGTACATTAAGCTCTTCAACTCACGCCTATGCCAACTTATTCTTGGCGCCGGAGCCATGCATTCAGCTGGTCTCAAAAACATCAACACCAAGCACCTTGCCATCGCGTCCCAAACCCTGTCTTTTATAATCGCCATCCTTCCCTACATCCGCGAGTGTTTCCGGCGCCGCATCGCCTCTGCCAGCAACAAGTCGTCTCTCGGCGAATTCGACAACGTCAAGCGCTTACTCCACGACCAGCAGAACCAAATCCACGAGAAGCTGACAGATATTCTCTCCGGTCGTGCCACTGTGCACATGCGCAGTCTCAAAAAGGTTGACTGGGATAGCGAGGCTGAAGCCAATAAAGATGTCAGTCCCAGCATGGAGAGTTTGACCAAAGACACAGTTACTATGCACAAGGTCATCAACAAGTACCTGAGCGAGATCCAGGTTCGCATGATCATGGGCCCTGTATTTGAAAGCTACAGGGAGCAGGTCGGTAAAGTCATCAAGGAAGCGCCTGTTAAGACTGCAGCAGGGAAAGCACGGTAAGCAAATCAAACTGAATCCTCGACCGCGGATGTATCTGTTCACTAACAAATTCTCACAGTTTACTACGTGAAGCCAAACTCTTCGATGCAAAGCTTGGCCCGATTGATGGCGCGGGCAATGTGGGTTCCCATCTCATTGGCCTGGTAGTCAGTAAGACGGTTGCGGAGCCGAAACCTGAATCCAAAGAAATAGAGTCAAAACAAGAGGAGGAGGAGACGGTGAAACCGAGTACTGAAAAGAAGGCTAATGGAGATACTACATGAAGTAAATACCCAGATTATCTCCTTCAAATCGAGACTTGAAATTTCGAATAGATGGTTTTATTGTCGTATGTTTTTCTGATTGGGATTTACTATGTCTTCTCGCACGCTGCAAATCTTCACATCGAGACGGTTTCCAGAGGCCGAGATAGGCATCTTCATTCTCATTCGCAACAACGAACCCCCAAAGCATTTTTCACATCACCCACACCAACTGGCTTTATTATACTCTCACTCATCCTCAGGTGTCCACACCGCCTTGCGCCTCCTCGTCTCAATCTGCACCGGAAGCGGGACATGATACCTAATAACCCATAGAATCTTCGGTCCTCCAGCCAAAGGCTTGAAGTCATAATGCAGCAGCAAATACGAGAGTATGATTTTGAGTTCGTGCGCAGCCAAAAAGCGACCGGGACTGTATTCTTCAATTAGCCTCTTTTCCATCTTCCCAAGACTTCTTTTCGAAAGGATTGGGGGAGGGATAACTTACCAAGCATGTCTCCCATGCCCAAACTGCAAATGCTCAAAACTCGTCGTAACTAATGCCTTTTGCTTAATCCTCAACAAATCCACTTCCTTCTTCTCCTCCTCCCCTAACCCCTCATACTCTTCCATCGGCCGCGAATACCGAAACGCATCGTATTCACCCGCATTATCGTAAATCGTTTCGTCACCCGCAATCGGCATCCAGGGACACGACAGCAGGGTGCCGTACGGAAAATGCACGCCATTGGGCGCTGTGACGCCCTTACGGGCTACGATTTTGCGGGCGGAGAGGGTAAGGCCGATGGGGGATTTGCGCTGGGCTTCGCGGATGGCGGAGTCGAGGCGATGCATGCGGGAGAGGCCTTGGCGGGTGTAGTTGCCGCCTTCTTCGCGGAGGATGCGGTGCGATTCCTCGCGGAGGAGGCGGATGGTGTGCTGGCCGGCGTGCAGGATGTTGATTATGGAGTCGTAGATTGTCATTACGGTGGTGTGGCTTGCGAAGAGGATGCCCATTGTGCGGAGGGCGATGCGGTCGGGTTGCATTTCCTCCGGGCGGTTTTCGGATTGCGCGGTGCGGTAGGTCCAGGTGAAGAAGTCTTGGGGTTCGGTCCAGGTGGTGTAGTCGGGGTGGCCGGCGTCCTTTTTTTGGAGGTCGGCGATGCGCTGTTTGATTATGGGGAGGGTGAAGCAGGATGCTTGCCTGAAGTGGTATCTGTTTGATAGACTTAGGAGTGCACTTGTGAGTGGCTGGATGGCCTTGGGCGTGACGACTACCATGATTTGCATGCGTACAATGTCCATGGTGAAGCCCGAAGCGGCTTTGTTAAAATCGGGATTGTGACATAGGGTCCACCAGATGGACGGTACCTGGGACAGGTCTCATGTCAAGATCACCGGATCTGCCTGCCATCTTGAAGAGGAAGATATTGCTCAATCAAATGGGACAAGACGCTTTGTGCACCTGGGGAACATGTAGTATATTATATAGACGTCAGAATACACGGGTGGGGTTACCCGAACACTGGTTGCGCAGGGTCCGACAAGTCACCTAATCGCGCCAATTTGCTTTTACAGCCGGTGATAAGATGCAGTATGATCTCCAACCCCCATGGTTTTCACTTGGAAGTTGTTTCCAGAGAGTTGAGAGATAGCAAGGTGCGGAGATATGCAGATGACGAAAGACGCGGTTGAGCAGGCATCATGCTAGCCGGGGTGTGGTTGAGAAAACAGCAAGTCCACGCGAAAGTGATAAGACTGATGATAGCAAGCTAGTCGCTCTGCAGCTTACTCCAACTTTGTACTAGATGATCCCTTTTCTTTGATACAATGTCGAGTCGTGATTGGCATGATACGTAGACGTTTTGTAAAGTGGTAAGGATGAAGGTATCGGTTCATGCGGGGCGAAGCGGGGGTTAGGCGGGGCCATGGCTACTTGACGCAGAACAGCCGGCCACCGGGATGATTCCGCTCTCGACCCCAATTGCTTTATCATGATATCGTCTGGGCAATTGGAGAGTTGAACCGCCACGTTGCCCAATGCTGGATCCGCATGACTTGATGTTACGCAAAATAAATGGACGGCTTGCTTCCGCTGAGCCCCGGGAATGTTTAACGAATTGCACATAAGGGGCTTGTGATCCCCCATCGCGTGTACGGAAAGTGTGAACTCCTTGTATTGTTTCTTCGTTGTTATTTGTCCGTAAAAATGCCCGGGCATCCTTCCAACCTCACAGTACTTCAACCTAAACCCTTGCTTCAGGGTACACCGGAATACGAGAAGAAGCGTGCCGCCCTTCTCGAAGCCTTTGCGGAGGAAGTGCCTCCAGAATTGCGGCTATCATCAAATTTCTTCTCAAATCCGCCAAAAAATGTTTCTGGTGTACCTGCAAAGTGCGGTATTTTGACTCCTGCCGAGATCGACATCACAGAAAAGTACGACGCAGTAGGCCTTGCGGAAGCTATTGCTGCCCGCAGGTTGACAGCAGTTCAAGTGGCTACGGCCTATTCTAAACGAGCCATCATTGCGCATCAATTAACATGCTGCTTGACACAATGGTTCATGGACGACGCAATTAAGAGAGCTCAGGAGCTCGATGACTATCTGGAGAAGAATAGAAGAACGGTCGGGCCTTTGCATGGAGTGCCAATTAGCATTAAGGACCACATACCTGTTGCTGGGACTTACTCCTCCTGTGGATCAATGGCAAGCATACAGTTCGATGAAGAGGATTGTGTCATGGTATCCATATTACGAAGCATGGGCGCGGTATTTTACTGCAAGACAAACCAGCCACAGGGAATTATGCACTTAGAGACTACATCGCATTACGGACGCACTCTAAATCCATTCAACACTGATCTCAGCGCTGGAGGCTCATCAGGTGGCGAGGCAGCACTGATGGCCATGAAGGGATCAATTCTTGGTGTGGGCACAGACATTGGCGGTAGCATCAGAGGACCTGCGGCGTTTTGTGGTATCTATGGATACAAGGCTACGTCGTATACACTTCCAGCGAAGGATTATGTTGCGTCACCCTTCGCCGCTGAACTCAACATTATAGGCAGCACTGGCGCGTTCAGTCGAAGCCTACGGGATATAGACCTCTTCATGAACACTGTCATTAGCCAGAAGCCGTGGCTTCAAGATCAAAAGCTAGTTCCCTTGCCGTGGACAGGCTTGCAAACCCCAACCAAAAAGCCATTACGAATAGGTATCATCGAGAACGACGGCTTCATCGAGCCCCAGCCTCCAGTTAAGCGCGCTATAGCATGGGCTAGATCACGACTCTCCAATCCAAAATACTCCGGTATCGTTGAAATCAAAGACTTCAAACCCCATAACGCAGCAGAAGCATGGAAAATGATCCAACGCATGTACTGGCCTGGAGGTGGCATAAAGGAAGCAGAGCTCTACGAAAAATCAGGCGAGCCAATTCTCGAGTTAACAGAATGGGGCTGGAAAGACGCCAAACCACACGGCATGCTCGACGCCTCTCAAGTCACCGATCTCCGCGCCGAACGCGACAAGTTTCGCTACGCGTTTGCCGACAGTTGGAACAAACAGGAAGTCGATATCGTTATCGGGCCTGCATTTGTAGGCCCGGCTTCTGCGCACGACTCTGCGTTTTACTGGACATATACTTGTCTTTACAATCTGGTCGATTATCCGGGTATTGTTGTGCCGACGCCGATTAGGGTTCAGGCGAAGGAGGAGTATGCGCCAGATTATAAACCGTTGAGTGAGGAGTGTGAGCATGTCAAGGAACTTTGGGAGAAGTCGAATTTTGAGGGGGCGCCGATTACGCTGCAGGTTAATGCGAGGAGGTATCATGATAGTGAGTTATTTGGTGCGTTCGCGGTTTTGGAAGATGTGCTTGAACTTCCATGATACAGTTGGCGAGTGGGGAGCTCCTATGCTGTCGAGTCTTTAAGTTTCTGAAGATATGAGTATTTCAATCTGCCAAACGTTTTGCGAATCTTAGACTTCGGCTTAGGTTCTTAGGGGATGGAGATTGGGTAGACGCTGTAAAGATCTAAGTCGGCTTTACAGGGTCCTGAGTGGAACTATTATGATAGCTACTTATTAACTTGAGTTCTGTGTTCCCAGTTCTGTGTAACACGTCAGAACCGCCTATTGCTCATTTGGGCAGTGGAGCTGATAGTCACGTGATACTCTCTTGCATATTCCAACAAGTACCCAAGAACATCCAGTCTGCTATCGCCAAAGACAAAGTGTTGTTTTCAAAAATCAAGGAAGCCTTTGTCTTTGCACTAGACTCTCTTGCAAAGTGTTCCCGGCTCTTGTTTTATTTTTGCTTTATACAGGCGGTGCTTGGTTGGTCGAAAGTGGACAGTGCTAGATGAGGTCGCGTCTTCGGAACGACGCGCCGGCAGTAGCCGTTTGTTACTCGGACATCAATCCACCGACAACAGCACTCGGCGCATGTTTTATTCTTTGGCCTGCTCACTGTTACACCTGCGACCCTGTAACGTAATGTCTTTTTCATAACAACAAACCGCGCCTCTTCATCTGCGCCATGGAGCAGACACCCATTGCGCAACTCAGCCCGGAACTGCCCTCGGTAGAATCGCAGCATTTCCGGGCCATCGTCACACTGATATGGCCGTACTCGTCGTCGGCACGCCAGCTAGCCCTCCTGCTCGCGGAGCCAGATCTCCGGCTTAGGCGAAGGAACGGTCAGGTCAGGGCTCGCTTTTCGGGCGCAAGTGCAAAGGCCATTGCGACAACAGGCGTAGGAATCGGCGATGAGGTCGTCTTGAGCCTGCGAGGCGCGCAATTTGTCACTGAGGGCGCCATCAGCACGCCCGGAAAGAGTATTGATTGGGAGCTGGAATACGTTCAAACAGTCGTCATTCGCATCTACCGAAACGGAGAAGAGACCGCCAATATCGAGCTCGTTGATGCGCCGCCCACTCCAGCCCCTGCATCACCACTCCGCCGACAATACCGAGCCGCTGCAAGCCCAGCGCTACAATATTCGTCCCCTGCCTTCTTGAAGCGTGCGCGCCTGTCTGACGGGCCCTTCTTCGAACCGCCCTACGATCCCCTGGCCGACGAGACAGGCGAAGGCCACGACAAAAAGCGACGGAGGAAATCGTATCGAGACTGGAAAGCATGGACATATAGTACGAGGACACCCTCGCCAGAGAAGGAGGATGTGGCCATGGACGAGGAAATGGAGTGGCTTGAGGCATCGCCCAGCCGCCCAGAACAGCTCCCTCAAACGCCTACCTCGCCCTCAAAATCCGCCACGGTATCCAAATCAGCCAAGCCACTGTGTGCTCAAGGTACCAAACAAACAGAAGCACCGGTTTCGGCAGAGGAGGCCATCTCGCAACCGGATGAGCAAGATGCAGATGAGAGCGTAATTCGCGGGTCTAACTACAGTGTGCTCTACTCGGCTCCAGATGAGCATCTGTCATCAGATGCCCAGTACGCTTTTGGTGGCGATACCGAGGTAGACACTGAAGTCAACACAGAGGAAGAATATCCTGCGCAAGGAGAGACTGAGGGGGGCAGTACAAGCACAAACGAGCCCGGCGTTGATGAGGTTCATCGTGTGGAGCGTGAAACTACAGGCAGCGATGAAGATGCGGCCGCAGAAGCGCGGGCAGAAAACGACACACATGAAGACCGTGTACAGGTTGTTGCATCACACCAAGCCACAACATCCATGTCCGTCCCCGAGGCAGACGGTCAAAATGCTGAATCATCACCAGCACTACTTATCAATCCTCCAAGAATTGCGATGCCTCCTCCTACTTTGACCACTATTCAAATCGACACCCAAAACACTGCGTCTGCTGCTCTCTTGACCCCAATCGGTAGGGAGCCTGGAAGCCCAACTCTTCGGCCCCTGGACTCGGCCAATCTCCCGATACCGTCACCGTTTCCTGGCGAACGCGAAAACACCGCCACCTCTTACTTTGATCAACTAATCGCCAATGAGCAGACTGTGGAACCGGAAGCCGAGGGTGAAGAAGAGGAGAAACCACCAAGCGAAGCAAGCTACATCGGCGAGACATCTTTCTTTAGCTCGATTGGTTCCTCCAACATATCCGCATTTCACCCGAATCATGAGTCAGCCTTTGCACCTTTGCGCTTCACTTTCGGTATGGATGGTGCTGGATTTTCGCGCCCTATGGAGCTCTCGTCGCCACCGCCTGAAACCCGACCGGACGAGGAAGTCAAGGATGTGCCGGAGGCATTAGGTTCGACTACGATCGCAGACACTTCATTTGACACTTCTGATACGGGTGCCCCTTCAGCATCTCGGAATACAGGAGGTGCCCAGAAAGCTAGCGAAAATGCTGAAGAGGTACCTGCGACAGAAGCACAGAACACTGTTGAAGAAGCTCAAGATCCCGACGTAACGATGCTTTCTTCAAGCGAGGATGGAAGTTCTAGTGCTAAGGAACCCGACCAGGACACCGCTCATCACATTGGCCAGGAGACTGAGAATGACGCAGTTGTTAGCCCAGCTGTAGGTTCTGAAGGTGGAGCTGTTGAAGAACCAAAAGACAATCAGCAAACTTCGCCTAATGAACACGGCTCACCCATTGAACATCAAAGTCCAAAGACTTCTCCCCAGGATCAAGACCAGCCTTCACCCACAACCCTCAAAAGTCACAGTGAGTTCGTAAACCAGGATCCCACAACCGAAACCTCCATTCATTCCGAAGCCCCAGATGAGCCAGCTGCCACTCACACGCCATCCCAGGAAACGGAGCCCAGTGAAGATGTCAACCCGATGGAGCAGTCCTTCTCCATGGATCATTCATACGAAGCTTCTATAGAAGCTACCGACGAATACTTGCAGGACGCTTTTCCAATGGACCATATGTCACAAGAGTTTCAGGATGAACAATATACCCAAACAGAGCAAGGTTCGGTTATGGAAGATCAATGGACAGAAGACCATTTCGATTCACAAACTGACCACTCCAAGGCTTCGATGGTATCTGAGGTTCCTGGTATGTCTACCAACGAGCTGTCTATGATTGAAGCCGAACAGAATCAGGACATGGGTGAAATGCAGACTGTGGATACGCCTCTTACTGTGCCGGCTAAGAACACAAGATCCAAGGCCAAAGCTCAAACTCCGTCGGTGAAGGATGAGGCGCCTGCCTCCATTCGTACCACGCGCTCGACACGGTCCCGGGGTTCTGTGAGTTCCATCGCTCGCTCAGTCATCTCTCCTCCCCGGACACGCGCGCGTTCGGCAAAATCTCCATACCAGGGAGCTACACAGGCTTCGCCAAACAGCATTAAAACCAAATCAGAATTTTTGTCTCCAGAGAAGAATATCACGGCTCATATTTCTACCACTGTCCGCGAGAGCCCACGAAAATCTTTGCAAAGAAGCTTAAAACAAGAATTCGCTGCAGCTCGCTCTCGGAAAGAGACGGATGGCTTATCATCTCCCAAGTTTGAGTTGTCACACGATCAGAATGCATCCGAGAGTGAACATATGAATGATGTTCTTGTCAAAGACTGGGCTGAGCGGAACACTCACACTGAATATTCCGCGTCGCCTGCACGCACATTAGAAGACTTGACTGAGGCACAGAGATCGGAGTTTGGCAGTCCCACTAAACGCGATGCTCCTAGCAGAGAAGATGATGTGGTTACCGAATATCTCTCGGGCACTGATCTAGAGTCAAAAACAAAGTCCAAGGCCAAGACGGGACGAAAGAAGCCTACGCTAAAGGCAGTTGTCGAGACTCAAAGCAGTCAAGCTGCAACGTCCGAATCTGGCAGTCCTAGTAGGCGGCTGCGTTCAAAAGGACCTGCCGAGCCGGTCACTCAAAGTCCTCGCAATGTGCGGAGAACAAGAAGGAATGTGTACAACGTTTCTGAGCGTCAGGAAAGCGAAGAGATTAGTGAGGCGGATCCAAAGCCTGGAGAGAAGTCACAACGGGGTGAAAGTGAAGACCTGTCACAAACATCTGCAGTTAAGGCTGAAGAGTCCATGCGCAGTTCTACGCTCAACTCACAAGCAGCTTTACAAAGGCAAAGGCTCATGACTCCGGATGCAACTCAGCAAACTACCAATGAAGCTCAGTCAAGCCTTGTCGCTGCGCCCGCAGGACAGGACTCGTTATTGACTCCCCAACCCACCCAGGCGACATCCGCCAATCTCCACTCCTCCCAGCAGGACACTGACATGGACGGTACATCCGCATCAACCAGCGCTAAAAAGTCTCCCAACACTAAAACCACGCCCGGCCACAACAAACCAACCACAGACACGACGTCAACCTCCTTATCCCCCACACTAGTTGGACAACCCACCTCAAAACCCGACCCCTCCGAAGCCACACAGGAATCTCCGTCAATCGGCCTCTCAACCCCTCTCTCCTACTACACCCCTCTCAAAGACCTCCCCTATTTCCTTAACCGCTCCTCCCAATTCCACTCGTCCGCAAACCCAGACATCCTCGCCCTCGTCACCTCCGCCACAACCGCAAATGAAAAAGCGAAAAAAGGGCCTAAGCACTGGAACACGACTTTGCATATCACAGATGTAAGCTCCTGGCCCGCGACAACAACGGTCCAGTGCTTCCGTGCGTACCAGGAGGCGCTGCCGGAAGCAGGCGTGGGAGATGTGGTGTTGCTAAGGGCGTTTGCGGTGAAGTCGTTGAATCGGCATCCAGCGCTTGTGAGTGCAGATGAGAGCGCGTGGTGTGTTTGGAGGTGGGGGAAACCGGGTTGGGGTGTTGAGAACGGGGCGCTTGGGGAGTTGAAGGTGAGGGAGGAGGTTAAAGGGCCGGAGGTTGAGCGTGGTGAGGGTGAGTGGCACGAGGTGGAGAGGCTGAGGGCTTGGTATGAGAGTAGGGTTAAGCAGGAGTTGCAGGAGAAGGAGGAGAGTCAGGTTAAGACTCGGAGTAGAGATAAGGCAAAAGGAGCTGCTGGAGGCAGTGCGGATGCATAGATGCTCGGTATATACTGTAGTACCTTAGCAACAGATGTAATATGTAGACACCAGCGTGCATAGTCCAATTGACATCACGATCAACAATAAAGTGCTTCGAGGTCATTCATGTGTCTCATTGGCTTCTTCTACTTGTATCCTTTTTATCATGCGGTCATATCTCATAGCCCTACGTCTATCCCATGAAAAGCTTAGAGCATCCCTTCACTGAGAAGTCACAACTACTAAGCCAGCTCGCATCTTTGCGGCATTGGGGCCACAAGACGCGAACTAGCTCTTCGCCACATCTTTGTAGTTACTAAGTTGCCCAATGCCCTCACAGCTTAGTTGTCAAGGCATTTACTTCTCGTAGACCCAGTCGTGCTGAGCGCTCTTCCAGCTCTGGACCTCGCCGTCCTTGAACCAGAGGGAGATCTCCTTCTTGCCGTTCTCAACAGAGTCGGAGCCGTGGCAGACGTTGCGGCCGACATCGAGAGCGTAGTCACCACGGATGGTGCCGGGAGCAGAGGCAAGGGGGTTGGTGGCACCAAGGATGGAGCGGCCGGTCTTGACGGCGTCACGGCCCTCCCAGACCATGGCGCAGATGGGGCCGGAGCTCATGTCTGGATCGTGTTAGCGCATGGCTCGATTGTTGAGAGCAGTAGTGACGCAATCGGTCGCTGGTTGGGCTAGAGAGAGACTTACAGGCAATCAGACCGGGGAAGAAGGGCTTCTCCTTGAGGTCCTCGTAGTGCTTCTCGAGGTGCTCCTTGGAGGGCTGGACCATCTTGATACCGGCGAGCTTGAAGCCGCGGTTCTCGAAGCGGGTGATGATGGGACCGATGAGGCCACGCTGTTGAGTATGTTAGTTGTTTGTTTTGCTTTTTGGAAAGCTCTGCCGGCCATCATCTCAGGCTGTAACAGCAATTGGATTACAAGCGGCAGGAGTGCAAGGGAGCAATTGTAGACGGAATTCAGCTGTTACGTACCTGGACGCCATCAGGCTTGATAGCGATGAAGCTGTGTCTTATGTTAGTATGCTGTTCACCGCCCCTGAGCAGCTCTTGCTCTTGAGTGTCAACCTACGTCTGCTCGGTAGTCATGGTGGAGATGGTATGGTGTTTGGTGTTCTGTTAATGGAATTAGTCTTCAGACCTCGGTCAATGGCTCAATGGCAGGCGGGCTAGACATACTTGGATAGAGGTGGAGGTTAAGGGAAAGGAAGAGACACCGAGATGGAGCTGGATTTTTTGAGAGGTGGGGGTAGGGGGGGTTGCTGCGGCCTTCGTTGTCTAGTGGGGTAATTCTGCATAAAGTTATGCCAAATTTGTGCAAAAGCACTGGACCCTGAGCTTGGCGTCGTCTCAAAGTCCACATGGCATCTTGAGTGTTGAGGATTGGCCTGAGTGAATGGCAATCCAGGCGGGCTTCTGAATTTGTCCTCAAGAGCTGCCTGCCATGATCAATCTACGGGAACGGCCTCCCCGGTGGACGGCTGTGTTTCTACTGCTAGTCGTTGTGTGTTGCTTATTTGGAACAGCTGGTATGTAGCTCACCGCAGCTCTCTGTGACTACCCAGCCATGGCTGGCGGCGTCATCTTCTTGGTATATGAACACAGGCAAAAGAATAGTTTGCTGATAGGCTGCAGTCTCGGTCAAGCACGAAAACTTCAAAATATGCGATCAATCTGGCTTTTGCAAGCGAAATCGCCAGTTTGCCGATGACGTCGCTGCATCAAGCTCCTGGAGCTCCCCTTACATGCTCGACCCTGCCTCGATAACCTTCAACAACGGCCAATTGGATGCTGTCGTCCTCAAGACGGTGAAAGAAGGCGAGGAGAAAGTTCGTCTGCCGCTTACTGTTACTTTCCTCGAGACTGGTGTCGCACGCGTTACCCTCGATGAGGAGAAGAGGGCCAAGGGTAACATCGAGCTCCGTCACGATAGCAAGGCAAGGAAAGAGCGATACAATGAAGCCTCCAAATGGGCTCTCGTTGGAGGGCTGACTCCTTCGACCGGTGCTGCATTCAGTCCAGATGCTGAGCAAGGATACACCAAGATCGTCTACGGCAAGGGCGGAAGACACCAAGCTGTTGTCCGACATGCACCATTCGGCATCGAGTTCCAGAGGGAAGGAGAGACTCAGGTTAAGTTCAACGAGCGTGGCTACATGAATGTGGAGCACTGGAGACCAAAGATTGAGAAGCCGGTGGAAGAGAAGAAGGAAGGCGAAGAAGTCAAAGAAGAAGAGAAGAAGGTTGAGCAACCCGGCGAAGACGAGAGCACATGGTGGGAAGAGAGCTTCGGTGGCAACACCGATAGCAAGCCCAGGGGCCCTGAAGCTGTGGCGCTTGACATCTCTTTCCCAGGCTACGCACATGTCTTTGGTATTCCAGAGCACGCAACAAGACTCTCACTCAAGACTACACGGTACGTACCAATAAAAAAACTTGTCAATCCTGACTGACATGTAACAGAGGCGGCGACAATGCCTACACTGAGCCATACCGTCTGTACAATGCCGATGTCTTTGAATATGAGATGGACAGCCCTATGACTCTCTATGGCGCCATTCCCTTCATGCAAGCCCATCGCAAGGGCTCAACCGTCGGTGTGTTCTGGCTGAATGCTGCCGAGACCTGGATTGATGTCACCAAGAAAAGAAACACTGTGAACCCTCTCGCCCTTGGTGTTGAGGGTCACACTGACACACAAACTCACTGGATGTCTGAGAGCGGTCTGTTGGACGTCTTCGTCTTCCTTGGCCCGACCCCTCAGGATCTCACTCGCCAGTACGGTGAGCTCACCGGATACACTGCTATGCCACAATCTTTTGCCATCGCCTACCATCAGTGCCGATGGAACTACGTCACCGACGAAGATGTCAAGGATGTCGACCGAAGATTTGACAAGTTCAACATCCCATACGATGTCATCTGGCTTGATATTGAATACACACAGGAGAAGAAGTACTTCACTTGGGACCCTCTTACCTTCCCCAACCCCGATGGAATGCTACAACAGCTTGACAAGCGTGAAAGAAAGTTGGTTGCTATTATCGATCCTCATATCAAGAATACCAATGACTACCCAGTCATCGATGAACTCAAGCAGAAGGATCTAGCTGTCAAAAACAAGGAGGGCAACCATTACGATGGATGGTGCTGGCCTGGCTCTTCTATGTGGGTCGACTGCTTCAATCCGACTGCTGTTGAGTGGTGGAAGACTTTGTTCAAGTATGACAAGTTCAAGGGGACTGCTCCTAACACTTTCATCTGGAATGACATGAACGAGCCATCCGTATTCAACGGCCCTGAGACTACTATGCCCAAGGACAACCTGCACCATGGCAACTGGGAGCACCGCGACGTGCACAACATCAACGGCATGACCTTCCACAATGCGACATACCAAGCTATCACTGAGCGTAAGAAGGGTGAGCTTCGCCGTCCTTTTGTCCTTACTCGTGCCTTCTACTCTGGCAGTCAGCGCTCTGCAGCCATGTGGACTGGCGACAACCAAGCAGATTGGCCTCATCTTGAGGCTTCTATCCCCATGGTTCTGAACCAGGGTATCTCTGGCTTCCCCTTCGGAGGTGCAGATGTCGGAGGTTTCTTCGGTAACCCCAGCAAGGAATTGTTGACCCGATGGTACCAGGCGGGCATCTACTACCCATTCTTCCGTGGTCATGCTCACATTGACACTCGTCGTCGTGAGCCCTACATCGCTGGATCACCATACACTGAGATCATCACCCAGGCCCTTCGCCTGCGGTACCAGCTGCTCCCTGCTTGGTACACTGCTTTCCGTGAAGCTCACGTAACTGGTGCTCCAATCATCCGTCCAAACTTCTGGGTCCATCCAGATGACGAGGCTGGCTTTGAGGTTGATGACCAGCTTTACATTGGCTCCACCGGACTTCTCGCCAAGCCAGTCACAAAGGAGGGCGCTGACAGCGTCTCTGTATACATCGCAGACGACCAGCCTTACTACGACTACTTTGACTACACTATCTACAGCGGCAAAGGTCACCACACCGTCCCCGCCCCTCTCGAAAAGATTCCCCTCCTCATGCAAGGCGGCAACATCATTCCCCGCCGCGACCGTCCGCGTCGCTCATCCGGCCTCATGAAATACGACCCCTTCACCCTCGTCGTCAACCTCGACAAAGACGGCAACGCGGTAGGCACCCTCTACCTCGACGACGGCGAAACCTTCGACTACGAAATGGGCGCCTTCATCCACCGCCGCTTCTCCTTCGACGGCGCTCGCCAAATCCTCACCTCCTCCAACCTCGACACCAACCAGCGCACCGTCAAGTGCGAGAAGTACCTTAAGACTATGGAGAATGTCCGTGTTGAAAAAATTATTGTTATCGGTGCGCCTAAGGCTTGGAAGGACAAACATGAGGTTGTGGTTATGCAGGAGGGTGAGAAGGAGACTCGTAGGAAGAAATCTGTACCCCTGGAATTCCATCCTGCACAGGGCAAGAAGGCGGCGTTTGCGGTTGTGAGGGATCCTCGCATTTTTGTTACGAGGGGGTGGAAGGTAGATTTTGGGGACAAGGGCGTGGGACATGAGCATCATGGGCATGAGCATTAGATTTGATGCAAGAATGTGAGGGGGAGGGGAGGTGGGGAGGTGAGGAGGTTATTGTAGCATTGAGAAAGTGAGAGAGTATAGATGAATGGGATGATCATGTTACGGAGTATATGAATAGTTAGATGTAAACAAAATTGAATGTTGATTAGACACTGGTTGTTCATCGGCCTTAGTGATTTTTTTTTGAAATTCTTTTGCTTTCATAATGTGATGTGAAAAAAAATAAAACTCGGTTGGAACGAGATATCGGTATCGGATTGGGGTATAAAACAGAATCATGCGAACATTGTAATTTTACAAGTGGTGTGGAGTTAGTCAGTGTTTTGGGGAGTATTTTTTGTTGATCTTTCATGAAAGATGAAGAGAACATCTCATGACTTCATATCCAGTGAGATCGGGGATGTGATATTGCGACTCGGATGGCGGTGCACCATGTTACGCAGAGCAAGGTTGATGTCCTGGTGTTATGTTGAATTCGGCCTGATGCGAGGAACCACGGCCGATGATGTCGGACGAAGGGTAGCAAGTGGCTTATCAGCCGAGTTCCTTGCGTTTGAGTAATCCTTGCAGGAAGGATTGAGGGTGTCGCGGCCACGACTCTGGTGTCACATCGGTGTGTTGTCCGTAGTGTAACGAAGCGGCTAGAAGAGTAGCTAGGTCCCCGAGATTGTATCGCATTCGAAAACTGGTTGTCAACTCTCGTGGGCTCGGGTTTCGCTTCTCGATGTGGGATCTGAGGGATGTAATTGAGTGTGGTTGACTGTGAACCATAGCAGCTCGTGTGCTGTTGAAACTGCCAAATGATTGCTCATTCGCCTGAAGATATCTCAAGTGCATTCATGGCACTAGCCAAATGAGTTTTCGAGGACCACATGTAGTGACTCTCGGCAACAGGTGACGCCGGTACAAACGTGTCAAACCGCGTTAATCCTTCTTCTTGGTCACGAATAGACTCAATGTCACCTATTCTGCGCCAAATATCTCCGCAGCTCTTTCTTCGAACACCGCCTAACTGCGTTCGATTTTGTGTATTTGAAGAGAGCACTTCTTGGAATCTTGATGTATCATTGTCCTCTTGCGTGGGTGCTTCTTGTTGCTGCACGACTAACATGTCTTGCTGGATCATGTCAAGAAGTTCTCTGTATTCGCGCGTGCAGATTTTATATCCCCGTAGCGTTTCGATTATCTGAGTCTAGTTAGCGGTGTGAAAAGAGAGGAAATTCAGTCGATGAAATGTTTATCGCATCCATTCTACGTGCATAGTGTGGTGGGGTAGATAAGGATCAAAGCGCAAGGGGAGAAGAACGAGGAGGTCTTACTTCTACAACAGCAGGTTTCAATTTGGCCTTTATCTGTCGTTGTTCCATATACAGAATGAAGAAGGTGTCGGTTTTCATGTTTGCAGCTCGCGGATCCTTGACCAAACGCCGATTGCCAAACCATTCTACCAATTTGTTGCCTCCATAATACCAGGTAACGAACTGAAGAAAGACACAGCCCAAAGCCCAAACATCACAGGCGGTAGTAAGGTTTCCGTTGAGGTCCATCTCGGGTGAACGATACGTATCCGTGTTGGGAATTCGACCAGTCTTATGGGTCTCCCATGAATTCACTGTGTTGAAGCGCGCCACGCCGAAATCGGCAATTTTGAGAATGCCGTGACCTCCCGTTGAGTTTTCGCAGGGATACCAAAGGATGTTTTCTGGCTTGATATCTCCGTGGCGGCCAAACAGACTGCGGAGGTGAGGATCGTTGCCCGCACTGTCGGTTCGGATGAGTCGTTTTTTCTTGTCGCTGTCCACCTGTTCGGTCAAATGGAAGACATTGAACAACGTTGTTCCCGATGTCGTCGCATATCTGTGTATACTGTTGAGAGCATCTGCAAGGCCACGACATTGCTCTATGATCCACGTGCCCATCATCTCGCCACCGGGTGGCTTTTCGTATCGTTTCCAGAATTCAAAAAGATCAGCATCCGCCCATGGGAATATGAAATGAAACTTTTTGGCGTGCTGAAAAGTGGTTAATAGAGTGATCAAATGTTTGTGAGCGTGACGCTTATTTGAAATTCTGTCGAGAACGGTAGCTTCTTGACTAAATGCTTCCTGATTACTTGACTTCAATTCTTTGATAGCGAAGACATTTCCCTAGTAAATTATTAACGTGACTAAGTCACAGTCTGACCAGAACGGAGGAAGGCTACCTACACTAGTTGTGCCCAGACTATGATGGTCAGGGTGTATTTCAGTCTTGTAGACGTCACTAAACCCACCTTGTGTGACTTTGGAATGGGAGATGAAAGGTAAGATTGCTTCAGGCTCAAGAATGATACGTGGATCGCGGCCCTCTTCATCTTTAGAAAATACAGGAGCGAGAACTCTCCACTGGCTATGAAAGAAATCATCCGTGTAGTCTCGTCTTCTGAATATTATAGGGCGGGCCGAATCATTGCATCGACTTCTCAGTTCAGGTAAACGATGCGGTCTATTCGAGCTTTGGTATATGACTAGTGGGAGATCCTTGTCGCAGACACCACAGTTAACAAAGGTCCGGATTTTAGATGGCTTCTTGATGAGGTACAAGATGGTAAGGATTTTCTTATAGGCTGAATGGTCTTCTGTAGTAACTGGGTCTTTGTGAATTCTCCGAAAGGTTGAGTAGTTTGACTTTTCGAGCTCGATCCGTACTGCTTCAGCTGTAACAATCTCTCTGACATGACTGTTCGGTATAAATCTATGTTGGAAGTGCGTTTTAACTGTAGCTTCTGCGAGCTTTTTCGGTAGCTGAGCTATTGGCACATCCCGGGGTAAATGCGTTCGTGCCCATTTTTGTATGAACAGAACGGGACTGACGACGTTCTTTCGCATATTGGGAGCTCTTGGGCTCCCAGGTACAGTCTTTTCTTCAACAAGAGCTTCATTATGGTCATCATCACTCTCTGTTATGGCGTGATTGGCATTGGAACAAGTTGGGTCTCTGCTTGACAGATGCATGTCGTCAGGTGAACCACCGGGTACTTGATTCAATTCGATATCAGGCGATTGATCGCTTCTTAGACACAGCTGTTGTGTCGCATCTGTTGCAAACTGTCAGCTGTCAAATATACATGTGGGCTCAGCTCAAATCTACCTTGCTGTGGGACTCGGGTCCGCATGTTGTTCCTTTCAGAAAAGCAATCATCGTCAGCCACTAGCTCAGCATCTCTATGCAAGGCTGGATTTTGACATTCAGGCAGATACAAGTCGGATTGAGAAGAGCACACTACTGGTGAGGTCCATTGCATGACCACCATGCTAGGCATATCATGTATGTTGGGACAATTTGGTTGAAGCTGTAGAGATACCTCAGGCAAGAATAGACACGAGAAAGACGAATAAAGTCACCAGGAATCATGATGCGCACAGCGTTCAAGTCCGGTGAGGCTCCTGTTGCTGAAGTAAAGCGTGGGGTCCAATACTGACGGCTGTAAAATCCCTGTAGGGGCGCAATATGGAGGCCATGGCGAAGTTTCAGGCTCCGGCATTCCGCTCCTACATTATACAGCCCCGAATGCCCGGTGAAAGACTGATCAGACCCAATCATCTCTCCACCACACCGACAGTATACCGAATGAGTACACCAGCGCGCAAGTCTGACTCTTTGGCAGCCGCAGCGCACACGGAGTGGCGATATTGAGGGTCGCACCTATAAGCGCTCAATTCTTGTTCAGGAATTATGCTACAGAAAGGTATCAGATATGACCGGTGACACCTCGTATCGCGTCGCATGCATGTATGCTGGGATCTGATGATGCGCGCACATCACTGTCCTTGTCCGGCGCAGGCATTCAGCTCCAGAGTTGTTGGTGTCTGAGGTACAGGCATGATTGGCTCTTCGAAATTGCCTGTGGCTGAGAGAAAGGCGACAAGAACGGTTGCTCAGCCCAGTGGCTTGATCCCATGAGGCCACCTCGGGGTTGAAGACTAGAAGAACTTATTTCAGGTGGGATCCCGCGAGAAGGTCCTGCACAATATTCCAACGACAACAACAATGGGTGGCCTAGTTCAGATGCTTAAGAGGCCGTTTTCCAACCCCTTAAAGAAACGACGAAAACTCCCACGATCAACTACCGAGTCGCCTTGCCTAAATTATGAGCAAAAGGTTGGCGTTATCGGTATCGACCCAGAAAAGCTGGTAAAGAAACTGGAGCTGAAGTTTCCTTGCGGGTTCGATGTACATGTGGGCAGAAATCTAGAACGCGGCGTGGTTGAAGTTCGCTAATCCATACTGCAGATGATGCATAACACCTATATTATCCAGGGCTGCGAGCCACTGACGTCGGTAAGGCTATGTCTTAACCTCCGCGGTCATAACCATGCTGATTAATTACTCTCATGAAGACGGATCTCGATGACTGTCGGTGATGACATAACCAGCACGGAGGTGGAGGTAGAGGTCAGTTATGTATGCGCTCCTATTGGTAGAGGACAAGGCTGTGAGCGCAGTATGATGCAGCCACTCGACAATGGTTCAGGATGGAATAGGCGATTTGAAATTGTATATGCAGCTGACGGATGGTATGGTGTGAAGGAAGGTTTGTGGCAGTCAGGGTGGCTATCAAGGGAAGCGTTTACTATAGGCAGGTGGTTGTGGTGTGGACCGTGCATCGCTGGTTCTCACAAAATCAAACATCATCGGGCAACAGCGACTTCCGCAACCAAAACACCACCTCACAATCGTTCATAATTTTTTTACTACATATGAGCAAACCAATGTACAATGGTTACTTACACTTGGAAATACTCTCAGTTGTGTCATTTGACTGTTCGTCACCGAATATACCACAGCTGTTGTTCAGCCTTGCGACTACTGGCCCCCCACCCTCGCCACCTCCAGTTTCACACTTTGCCTCCTTCAGAGAGTTGTCCTTCGCGACTGTAGCTCAGCTAATCGCCATAAGCGATGTTCCGGTGTAGACGCCGCGATAACATGCTCTCATCTCGGCTATGTGCCCAGCAGCAGCACCTCTTCCGACTGGTTCATTTCCGCCTGGTCCGTTCGTTAATTAGATCCTAGAGAGTTCGATTGGCGCTTTCTCGTCCGTTGCAGGATTCATGCACATTCAGCTTCAGCCTTACATGTCTTGTGTGAGTTTGGTTGAACTTCAATTAGTCAACGACAGCTCCGTGGCATTCGGGTTGCATCTGGCATCCTATAAAGCATGAAATGGAGTTAGTGATGTAGACTTTCATGATAAGAGACCATACTTAGTGGTACTTGGCAAAATCCATCGTATCAGTCATCGCATTTGCACTCAGTTTTCAAGTCGTCCGTCTCCGTTGCCCGAGATTCCTTCTTTTCAGACCACACATGGCCATGGCCACCGATTCTACAACCATAACTACTGGTTCTACAACCATTACAGAATATCCAGTGGCCACAAGCAACACTTCCATAGCTATATCTGACAATGAGTCCGACGAGTCAGAGTCCGACGAAGAGACAGACCCAGCACTACAGCTACGACCCTTGATTATGGACAAGCTTGTGAAGAGTGCTTTCGAGAAAACTCCACTCAGATTCGTTCCGGAAGGCAATATCCAGGATATCATCACAGAGGAAAAGATCAAGATATCCCTAAAAATAGGTACACCATGCTCGAGGAGAGATGGTGAGATGATAGAGTTCATCAAGACACGTGCCAAGAAGGTGTTTGCCATCGTGGTATACATGAAGCCAAGCGATTCGATGGCGGTAATGAAGTCATTGAAAAAGAAGGGCATCGATGACGATTCACTTCCCATCACGAATCAGCAGGACTTAGGTAAAAGAGACTGGGTCCTAGAGTTCTTTGAGAAACAGTGGCAATTCGAAGCTCCAGTCTTCTCGACCACCGAATACAACCATGATCTGGAGGAGTCTCACATTTTGCCCTTTATTTCAAAGAAAGTAGATTCAAAAAGGGGCTCTTTTGGCGTAGTGTCTCAGTATGTAGTGCACCGGAACCACCTAAACCCGGTAAGTAGCTTTAATGGAACCAATTTGGTGCTAGTGTGGCTTTTAACACTTGAGCAGGCGCTACCAGAAGACACTTCCTTTGCAGTGAAAGAGATACAGGCCAAAGATGACGCCGAAGAGGTAGCGCAACACTGGGAACAAGAAGTCAGAGCACTTCGGACAATGAACCAACTAAACCAAGACCATATCGTCCATTTTATCACGGCTTTTCGACGCCGGAAAGAACAAGGCGAGGAAGAGTACTATTTGATGTTTGAATGGGCAGACGGTGGCAATCTTTGCAGCCTTTGGAAAAGGATTCCTTTTCCCATTATGACAGCACGCCTCGTCAAAGATGTTGTCAAACAGATCTTGGGACTCGCCAAAGCACTTGAAGCTGCCCACAACTTGAACAAAACTGGTGCTTCGTATCGACATGGCGATCTGAAACCGGAGAACATTCTTGTTTTCAATAATGGAGGGTCAGTAGGAACATTCAAAATTGGTGATTGGGGCGAGGCACGGCAACACGACCAAGCCACGGTGATGCGTCCTAGCAAGACAGCGGCCAAGTATGGTACTCGGCGATACGAAGCCCCAGAAGTAGAGACAGGAATCAAGTCTCAATATTTAGGTCACACAACCAAACGACGCTCACGGCTATACGACATATGGGCCATGGGCTGCATCACCCTGGAACTCATCATTTGGCTTTTGTATGGGGAAGAGTCAGTTACTCAGTTTCACAATGAATTAGGCAACGACAGTTTCTACGAGATTCGTGTGGTCAACGGAAAGAAAATTGCTTCAGTACACAGCGCTGTGACGCGCTGGATGGATGTGATGGCAGACGACCCTAAGTGCCAAGTTGGCACTACTGCACTCGGGGACCTTTTGGAACTTGTGAGGACTGGTCTGCTCGTTGTCAGACTTCGGGCGAGGCTGGGTACGACGATATCAGATGTCCCCGCGAAACCTCGTCAAGATTCCGCATCCCATATTCCGATTATGCAGGGCTCTGGTATTATGACGTCTGAAAAGTCGACGGTTGAAGCAAACGTTGTGGACTTCGATGAGAACCCGGCACCGGGCCTACCCTTGTTTAGTCTGACCCCAGCCTCAGCAGAGGCTGCGCCCACCAGAACTCCCTTACAGCCTGAACCTGAGCCTGCAGGGGAAAGTCGATTCCTTGCGGATGAGTTCCGGGAACGACTGGAACACATCGATGCAGAGGACGAAGACGAAACCTACTGGTGTATCGACGGATCACGTCACTCAGTTCCTGAAAGTCTCTCCGCATCATATTCTGCATCTCAATTGATCGCATCGAGTTATGGCACCAGGGATGGAGATCTCAGTACGTATACAGAAACTTCGGACTCAGCGAATCACGGTCTTTCTGCTCCCTACCAAAAGAGAGTAAGTATCCCCAAGACCTAGTAACTTGTTCCAAAATGACTAACGTTGCTCTATGTAGGTCAATTACGCCTCCCCAGAGCTTGACGAAAACGATTGGAAGTATTCATCTGGCAACAGCGTCGCGTTGGACTTACTTCCAGCGCTCGCAACGGTGAATGCACATGACCAAAGTCATCATGAAGTAGCAACAGTACTCTGCAGAAATTGTGCAATATTCCAAGAACAGGTTCTGAGCCCTGGTTTCTCGATATCATACGACAACCAAGCCCTTAGGGCAAGCGCACTCGCCCAAACATGCGATCTGTGTCCCCTACTTTTGAACACTGCCATCAGACACGGCGAAGCGGCATCACCAATTATCAAATTTGACCGCACTGGTCCATTTTTGACAATTAAGAGCAGTGGATATCCTGTTCTCTCCGTCGTTCGCGATCCTCGACAGCAGTTACCACCAAGTACTGACGTTCAGGTGGGATTCGTTTCCCTTCCAGATGCTGGCAGCGCTGTCCATCTTCGGGTTGTCAAAAACTGGCTTGACTACTGCGATCAGAATCACCCGTGCGCGCCTTCTCTACAATCCAGAACCAATGTGAAATCACGATTGCCGACCAGATTGCTCGATGTGGGTGTAGATGGCGACAGCATGATTCGCCTTAGGGTGACTTCAGCTGAAGAAACTGGAGAATGGGTGGCTTTGTCACATAGATGGGGCTCCAGGCATTTCTCAACTACTACAGAGACCCTTCAAGCTCACCTTGACGGTATGGATTTGAACTCTCTTCCAAATACATTCAAGGACGCTGTGGCAGTCACGCGTGCGTTGGGACGACGATACCTTTGGATCGATTCCCTATGCGTGATACAAGGGCCGGGTGGCGACTTTGTAAAAGAGGCTAAACGGATGGAGGAAGTTTACAGTGGCGCGTACTGCGTGATTGCAGCGAGCTGCGCTGAGGACCATCACTCCGGATTCCTGAAACGACGCAATAGCAGAGATTATGTTGGCTTGCGTCGTGGGGGTAAAGAACAAGCCCCTTTCTACATTTGCCAGAACATCGATGATTTCAAAAAACATGTTCTCGATGGCGAGCTGCATGCTCGTGGGTGGGTACTGCAAGAACATGCCCTTGCTCGCAGGACGCTATTCTTTACTGAACATCAGACATATTTTGAATGCGGCGAAGGGGTTCGATGCGAAACCTCGACAACACTAAGCAAGTAAGTACACGATACAAGATTTGCGTCTGCCCCGGTTGACTTTTGAGAATAGTAAACTCGCAGCGTTTTTGGGAGATCCAGATTTTCCACACATACTTTCCAGTGCAAGTCAAGGAGAAAGGATTCTTCGCTGCCAGGAGCTCTATCGCAAGTATTCGCGTCTAGGACTCTCGAAAGCGTACGATAGGCCCACAGCTATAGACGGCCTACAACAACGTCTTCTCCGTACAATGTATGTCAAAGGTGGGTTTGGTGTTTTCGACGAGGGAGTGACGCGGGGTTTGCTCCGGCGCAGTCTCTTGTGGCGACGCGGTGTCGACACCAGGAGTCTGACGCGAATCTGCTTCCCTACCGAAAGCGTTTTACCGACTGTGCCTTCATGGTCATGGATGGCATACACTGGCGGAATAGACTACTTGCAGCCAGATTTTGGAAACTACGAGTGGGAGGACTTGCAATCCCCGTGGTCAACGAATTCTCCCAACAGCATCTCCAGCACGGATGTCAGCATCGCGAACATGGCATTGGTTGCTGCAGCACGGGAATTCGACTCTGGCGCTGCAGTATTGAGCGAGGGTGAGTTGATTTTCGACACTCCGCATGGATCTTCGATACCGAAACCGCTCTGTGTGGTGCTGGGGAAGGCCAAAGGCAGTCCGTCGCCGGAGACACGAAGGCATTACATTTTGATTGTCGCAGTGGCAGGACAAAAGGGCCGCGCTGGGGAGACGATATACGAGCGTGTGGGGGCAGGATATCTGCCTGGCAAGTGTATTTCGCCAACAGTAATTGATGTCAGAATCCATTGAGTTGGAGTTTCTGTGAGGTGTATTCACGCTAGCTTATTTTTCCTAAGTATATCTCTACTCTACAATGCGATCATTTTATATATTCCTTGAACCATCTGGACACGGCTAGCCGCCTCAGCTCAGTCCAATTGCACGTGGCATGACCCACGTTTGCCACTTTCCCTATCGTGTACTAGCGTCCTTGCCCTCCGCGTCACTTGCGTGGAACACAACATGTAACGTCCCGGCGACTTTTCAGGACGGGACTCTTGTCCCAACCCCACAGCCAACACCCTCGCTTTTCAAGATGGCGCTTCCCAAGGGCGTACGCTACTTGGCTGGCGCCACTATCTGTGTGTTTTTGTATCTGTTCGTTCAGATTCTCAGGACGCCCGGTTCCGAGACGCCAATACAGATTCCGAACAAGCTTCCGACCAACCAACTTGGGGATTGGGATCACGATCCTCAATTAGACCGTAAGAAGATCTCCTGCTTTCTGAATTGTGGAGTATGAATTCTAATTGCTACTTGCAGCGTCTGGCGAACCCCCCGAGCCACTGCGACGAGTTGACGGTGATAACTATGCCCCTAATAACCCGAAAAGCGCACGCATCAACGCCACAATTCTCAGTCTGGTCCGCAATGAAGAACTCGAGGACATGCTTCAGAGTATGCACGATCTAGAGCGCACATGGAATCACAAGTTCAACTACCCGTGGACCTTCTTCAACGATAAGCCATTTACCGAAGAATTCAAAAAGGCTACGCGCGCAGCCACCAACGCCGAAGTGCGGTACGAGCTGGTTCCCGCTGAGCACTGGAATGTGCCATCGTGGATAAACATGGACCTATATCAAGAATCTGTATCGCTGTTGGAATCGCTTGACGTACAATACATGAGCAAAAAGTCGTACCACCAAATGTGTCGGTGGAACAGCGGCATGTTCAGCGAACATCCTGCATTGAAAGACGTGCAGTACTACTGGCGAGTTGAACCCAACGTGCACTTCTTCTGTGATGTTGACTACGATGTATTCGCATGGATGCAAGACCACAACAAAACCTACGGCTTCAACATCAACATCTACGACAGCCCAGACAGCGTCGCAACGCTCTGGCCCGAAACAAAGAAGTTCATCCAAGACAATCCGGACTACGTCCACCCAAACAACGCCCGAGAGTGGCTCGAAGACAGCAAGCGCCGCCCCGAAAATAACAAAAAAGCCCACGGCTACTCAACCTGCCACTTCTGGTCCAACTTCGAGATTGGCGACTTGAGTTTCTGGCGCAGCAAGAAATACCGCGATTACTTCGACCATCTCGATCGCGCTGGCGGCTTCTTCTATGAGCGCTGGGGCGATGCCCCTGTCCACAGTGTTGCGCTAGGTCTTTTCGAAGACAAGAATAAGATCCATTGGTTCCGCGATATCGGATACCAGCACATTCCCTTTTTCAATTGTCCGAACAATCCAAAGTGCTCGGGCTGCGTCACGGGTCGCTTTACTGACGGTGAGAAGTGGTTGAATCGTGAGGACTGTCGGCCACTGTGGTTCAAGTATGTGGGTATGGAGTGAGAGAGTGTGGATTCCAGCAGGTAATCCTGTGTTTTGGTCAGGTACAACAAAAGCGCTCGGTCGGCTTGATCCGGGGAATCTTGTATATAGATACGATGTGTATGTACCGTTGTGTGTACATGCATCACGACGACCATTCCGTCTATCGTTCGAGGAAGAGGAGTTTTACGGCATCTTGGATTTGGACGCTTCTATTTTCTTCTATCCCCTTCGACATCTACTCTCAGATAGGCGATCACTCGATAGTACATATACCACTAGATGCAAACAAGACATCAAAAAAATGCAAATCAAAATCTTCAATGCCTTTCCTTCTATACCAAAACCCGGTCCTTCTTCACATCCCACTCCAACCGATCCGCCAACTGCTCCCACATGGGCTCTGCCCCCGCCCTCCCCACACTCTTCAGTCCCGCACTGATAAACGGAAGCAACCGCTTGAATTCCGCCTCGACTCTCCCTAGCTCCTTCCCTTCCTTCCTCGCAAGCAGCACGCCCAAATCCAGCATCTCGAGTATCGCTGCGAAAATCGGTTTCACATCTTTCGACAGCAGCGTCCTCTGCCGTAATTTCGCCATGTACTCGACGTGGATTCGCGCCATCTCGTCGATATCCTGGGCTTTCTGCATGGACGCGACCATGTTGCGGGTAGTGAGGTGGATCGCGGTTTCGGTGATGTAGGAGCGCAGCGTATCGGTGAACCAGGTTAGGGTGTGGAGGAGTTTGTAGAGGAGGGGAGGCAGTTTTGGTTTTCGGGCGGCGCGGAGCCGGGTGCGTTGGAGGAGGTATTTTACGCGATAGATTTGGAGGAGGAGGGTGCAGAGGCAGTGGTAGGTTGGAAGGGAGGTGCGTTGGATTATGTTTTGGAGGGACCAGGGTATCTTTTGAAAGGGAAAACATGATTTAGAAGGGGAGGACTGAGGGTGGGAGGGGGTCAACTTACTGCGTAGTCTACGTATATAATGGCTAGGTCTTTGACAGATTTGCCGTGGTTTTGGTTGGCTTTAGTGGAGCGGACGACGATTTTGTCGGCTTCCGAGGTGGATAGAATGGTGCTATATATACCTCGTGTTACTTCTGTGAGCACGTAGCGATCGTTCCATCCTCGTCTGCCGGCGTCCATGCGTTCGAAGATTGCGGTTGCGAAATCTTCGAAGACGGATCCGTTTCGGCCCAGGTACAGTGTCTCAAAGACCCCGAGAACGTGTATAAGGCCGTCGGTCTCGAAAATATGTTGACGGAGTACAGTAGAAGCGATTGAATATTTGCTGCGAATCCATGACTCAAAGGCCATGCGGAATAGCTCTGGGAAGGGTGAGAGTGGTGCATTGTCCGAGGTACCACATACCATCTCATGGTCTAGACTGGGCTCGTGAACCTCAGAGTGTAGACCCGTGTCGTAAATGCCCAGCTCTTTCAAGAATACAATACTCTTTCCAGTGTTGAAGACCTTGCTTACCGCCGGTTGCAAGAACGAAGGAAACTGCAGCTTATTCTGGCCATCACGGCGCAGTTCATAGTGATCATGCCATAATGAGGACGTCTCACTTTTGGCGTCATTTTCCATGACAAAAAATGCCTCCTGGTCGGACCCGAGCTCTCCCGTCTCCATCCACCGTCTTATTGGCTTTAGATATGTCTGTAAGCACTCGAAGAAGGCCTCCGATAAGTACTTGAAGATTTCATCCTCCAGTGCCATCTGCGCCAAAGTAGCCGCTTCGAACAAGGCTTCCAAATGACGGAAAGGATTGATATGCGCCAGAGGTTTATCCTTCAGAGTTGCTTGGTCCCGAGCAACCTGAGTTATAATTGGTACTAAGCGGAGAATGGGCGCGGACAGTTTCCGGATGTCTTTGTGTAATTGGAGCAAACTGACAGGGATTGGGTTTTCAGGGAGTAGGTATTGCTGTTGCATTTCTGCTAAGCAGTGGTCGAATTGGAGTAGTCGGTTCTGCACAGAAGCGTCAAAAGTCTGGACGAGAGGTGATGATGGGCGTTTGCTAGCTCGCTGTTGCAGTGTCCATTGTCGCATTCGTTGTAATCGCGAACCAATTTCTGCAAGCTGGGATAATAGATGGTCGACAGAGGCTGATCGAGTATGATCGAGGACATAGTTAGAATTATGGCGGAGACAGCGCTTTTGTTTGTCTATTTCATATAGACTTGTCTTCAGTCCACCAATCATGAATAGGGTCTCCTTTACTGCCTGCAACTCCGTGATGCTCACGTCGGAACTATCTTTGCTCACAGGGTGACTCCAGAATTGTGTTTCTTCTAGCTTTGTCACGATCTCTTTATCAGTTGATGCGATGCAAGACTCCGGGTCGTAGGTATCATCTTCATCAAAGCTCGTCGGTGGTGAACTTGGACGTCTTTTGGGCTTCTTCAGTGGCTTCTCCTCATCAGACGAGTCGCCAGCATAGTCAATATCTTTCCAGATATCTTCATCGCTATATGGGTCACCTTGCAGAATTTCCGCCCATGTCAGCGGTGGAGGTGGACTTGGCGGTCTTAGCAAGTCCAGTGCCTCGATTTGCGTATTTTCAAGAGGCCGATCGGCTAGCTGAAGCAATAATGCTAAGATTTCAGGTTTGTATTTGTTTGTATATCCTTCAAGCTTTTGCAACCGCACCTGCAGCGCATCAGCGAGGTCATCGCGATTTTTGACTCGAAACTTCTCATCAAGTCCTGCAAAGCTGGCTGTGACATCGAACTGATTTGTACGGGCATATTGATGACCTCGAAGGTTGCGTGTTGCGATCTCTTTAGCGTGTTTGTAGGCTTGCTTGTTCTTTGCTGAATCAGAGGTCAAAAGTGACCGGATCAGATCGTCTGTAATACTAGAGACCCTTGCATTTTGCGCCATGGTTTGGTGTTGTCCATGTCAAGAAATCATGTGAGGGCTGCGATTAGTGTTTGTAGAGATGATACGCGTCTGGGCAACTTGCAGTTGAGCAGGCCCTGGCCCCACTTAAATCTCTACGCTATTCCAAATACAGACTAGAGTCCTCTTGACATATTACATAAGCGGAATCTTCGGCAAGAGCTGCCGTTTCTGAATCGCAACAGATCACAATAGTCGAACACAACTTAAACGTCTGGAATCCTGTCAAACACAGCATGCATTGACAGTTGTCATACCACAACTTATTTCCAGGAATATTTTTATTAGCGAATTCGAGGCCCACCTTATTACAATAATACATATCACTCAACTAGCTACTGCGCGTAAAAGAAAACTACACCTCGCCAACAAAGCAAAGGCTTCAAACTAGAATCAGAGGCGCAATAGGTCGCTGAAACCTCCGAATTCAGCTGGATGATATTGATATCGAAGGCCAAACAGAATCAGAAACACGATGCGTCACCCCGCAGCACCTACGATAATCGCCGTCCTGCTTGGATTTCTCCTCTTCATGGTTCTCTGGAGTCGAGTACGTGCCGATGACCATCACGAGGGAAATCCTCATCCAGACGATATTCCGCGGAAGAAGGAGAAAGAGGAGGTCAATCTTGTCGGCGATGAAGCCAGCACAGCAGAAGAAGATCAAAGCATCTGAATATCTTTTGCACCCCCTTGAGCCCTGGTGTGCCTCAGCTTGCGTTCTGGATTCGACTATTCACAACAAACAACACAGTCACCGCTCTCTTCTTTCCATTATTGAGAAACGCGTGATGGCCCTTCAGGTTGTAAAATGGGAGCGCTACCGTTCCAGCGCCCAGAAACTTATCTGAAACTGGTCTTTCGGAAGTCGGTCCACACAGTTGAGTCTGGGGAACTGTTGTAATATAACCGCACTATAAGGATAGCGGAGCTATGGTAGGGCTTAAAAGCTCAGCCAATCACCTCAACTCATGGATCTCCAATTTACGTACAGATTCGGCTACTTTAAGGATTCTCGAGGCTGTGAGCGATTTTGTGCACAGATTTGCACAATGTCTCTTGAGTGTCTTGTCAGAAGACAAAGGATGTTTGCCCACCAATCCAGCGCTTGCTGAATTGGGATTGGGCTCGACTGTAGCAATTGAGCTGCATTTCTGGCGGAAGCAGAGCTCCAGCCTTGCTATTCCTGTCTCTAAGATCTCGGTTATGGGTAGCTTAAAAGCACTTTCTTGACACACCGTTGAGAGGTTGTAAAACGATATTGTTGAAAGCTAGACAAGGCACAATCTCTGCATGACCAGTCACTTATGGTCTTAACGTCAAGAACATAACCTTGTCAAGTTTATCTTTAGATTAAATCAAAAAAATAAGCACGTCAATATTTTTCTAAAAAGAACACTTCAACTCAGATCTAACTCTCTGGCGCATCCACTGGCACCCACGCTCTTCCTTGCGCGTTCAACAGCTCGGTAACCTCATCCATATCCACACCCAGCGCATCGGCAACATACTTGGGCATATCAGTGTTGTCCCAACCTCCAGCCATATCTAGGACGAGACGATCACCCATCTCGCCAACAGCGTAGCCGTACAGTGTCGTATCAACACCTGTGTGACCGCCAGTTGACCACTCAAGTCCCGCCCTGACATTCAGCAGGTCCGCCAACTCCTGCGCAAAGTCTTTGCTAGAAATCAATACCTGAATCTCCGCATCCGAAACATGGGTGATGCCGTAAGCAGGAATGATCTCATTGGCGAGGAAGCCAGTTGCATCGGTGCCATTGTACTTGCTCCACTGTTCACTCAGGTACTCAACCGAGTGTTTTCCTGCTTGAAGAACTTGAGGGTTGTGTCCGGACGGGAGAGTGATACCGCCAGTCTCGTGGTCGGCAACGGCGAGAAAAGCAGTATCAGGGTGCTCTTCGATCCACTTCATAACGACTTCGGTAACGCGGTTAAACTCGAGTACGTCGTGGAGATGCGCAACAGAGTCGTGGGCGTGCGATGAGTGGTCGATACGCGATGCTTCGATCATGAGCAAATAACCTTTATCATTGGATTCACTGCCACGCGACAGCGAGTTGAGCGCCGTCTTCGTCATCTCGGATAGCGATGGCTCCTGGACTTCTGCAGCTTGTTGCTGGCGATCGACCTCGTAGCTGAGGTCCCCGCCCTTGAAGAGGCCGACATAGGGGAGTTGTATGTCGCCGAGACCAAGCTCAAGAGCATCGAAGCCGGCACGGTCTCGGGCTGTGTAGTAGCCTTGTGACTTGGCGTAGGAAAAGAGATCGATGTTGTCGGTCCTGCAAGAGCCGGTTTCGTTCTGGGGCTGGAAGTCACAGCGTCCGCCGCCGAGCATCAGGTCCACGCTAATGTTGAGGGGGTGGCTATATCCGACCAACTGCTCCGCGATCTGATTTAGAGAATTGCGGCTTGCGGCGTGGGAGAAGAAGGCTGCACAGATTAGTAACGATGAAAAAATTCGGCATGGGCAGGGACCTACATGCAGGTGTTGCGTGACTGATGGGTGAAGTCACAACAAGACCAGTAGTATAACCGGCCAGTTTTGCAGCTTCCATGACGGACCCAACTGGCTTGCCATCAGGCAAGACTCCAATAAGTCCATTGTTAGTCTTGTGGCCGGTTGCAAGAGCGGTACCAGCAGCGGCGGAATCAGTCACCAGATTGTTGGAAGAATGTGTGTGAGTGTTTCCAATGACAGTGACATCAAGAGGGAGTGATTTGATTCTTGGTGCCCGGGTGGTTGAGTCGCCGTTGGTCATGGACAAATACGTCCGGATCAGGGTCTGAGAGGCCGGGCCCATGCCATCGGGGACGATGAAGATGAAATTCCTGGGCTCAATCGCCGCCATTGTAGACTGAGCCAAAGCAACGGCTGCTAGCGCTGTGGAGGTGCGCATTTTGAAATCAAGAATAGCGGGCTGGAGACTTGAAGGTAGTTGTCTGAGGGGTCAAGAGCCTGAGCTGTGATATGCATGTCTGGCATGTTGAAATGGTCTTATAGTTCTTAAAATTTTCAACAACTACCTATCACGGTATTTCCGGAAGAGGGAAACACATTGAGTACCCATGTCAAGCATTGGAGCCGTCTCAACGGCGGTGCCACAGGTCTTGGACCTGCATACTACAGGGAGCAGTAGTGGGCCGTTGGAATATAGTCAGTGGAACACTTACATCTGTGTTCTGAGTACCAAAAACTGGCATAGCAACTCCAAGAGCACTTGAAGCTAATTTCCAAAGGCATATACCTTCTTTTTCTATCTCTCGCAACCTTTTTGAGCGTTTTGTAGCAGCACGAGTCTCAACCTAGTGTTTTGCATCGAGAAGCGTAGAAATATCCCATGCAGTCCAGATATGTAGAGTTATGGATACTCTGGAGAGTGGTAGCCACTCATACTCGCCAGTATGCTCACGTTGAGGCCCAAAATAATCTCGGCGTGCATGCCCAGCCTCCGACGCCTCTTCGCTCGTATTGCCAAGTACTTGGGAAGTAGGAACATCCTAACAACCCAATACTGCAACTACACAAGATGTAGACCACGTGAGACTGCCATAGGCTATCTCCGTCTAGCTCACATGTTTGCCAGTCTCCTCCTTCTCCATGGAGTAAGGGATCTCCGTCGTTCCTCCGCTTTGCGAACCTAGTCTACAAGCAGTGATGCCTTGGCATCGATAACCAGTATTTCTGAAGTACTTAATCAGTTGAACTAATCAGCCGAGATCCGATGTCTTCGTTTATACATATAAAGATGATGGCTTCCAAGTTGGATGCTGAGACGATTGCACATCTTACGACATACATACATATGGTGTATGTGTCACATGACACTTCCACGGCCCTGTAAGTAATGCCGAACTAACTAAGGTCGTCAGAACATCAAAGCCTCGAAGTTTCCCTTTACGTCGAAAGCAAGTATTTATGGAAATACGACACTGGATACAGAGGGTGATGTTGTCATGCTTTAGCTTCGGTCATCATTTTCCCGAGTCGCCAAGCCACCTTTTATGCGCTGCACCCCGCAAAATGGTTGAAGTGTGACCTCGGGTGCGGCGTCATTATTCGTTGGTTCCATGACTTGCCGAATTTCGTACATGAAATTATCCGTAACCTTAACCAATACGGGTTACACTCCGATCAATCTAGCTGTTCAAGGGAATGATGTTCTCTAAGTTTCTTCTACTCAAGTTACGACCTGCTGTAACCATCTTACTAGCTGCTGCGCATTCGTGGATATTCTTTCACCCCGGTAGAACATGCGAGGTCACATCGTGTCTGAATTCAGGTGTGTGTACCTGACATGTTCCTGTTCGGGATAAATCCCACCCGGTAGATGAAGTATATTATGGAGGTAGGTGATCAATTCTGTAGCAATTCAGGAACAGTTTTGTGTCTTTCTCACTACCTCGCAACCGACCATGCGTGCTCACAATTTTCCCCTATACGCATGGGGTCTGTGGTCGGCATCTACTGTGAATGCTGCCGTATCGCGCCGACACATTGATCAGGCGCTTGACAGTCTCACAGTTACGAACATTGAGGATGTAAGCGGCAATCTTCACCTACCAGACACATCTGGAGACTTCAAGGTCACCTGGGCAAGCAGCCACCCATCAATTATCTCAGCGGATGGTATTGTGAAACGACAGGATGCCAAAACCACCGTTGATCTTACGGCAATCATTGACCATGAAGGAATCATCTCCAACCGCACTTTCAACGCCAATGTCCGTAAAGCAGCAGCCCTTGCACCTTTCGAGGGTTACGCCTTTGCATACTTTACGGGCAACTCGATAGCTGGCGAAAAGATCTACATGGCAGCCAGTCAAGGCAACAATGCTTTGAAGTGGAATGAGTTGAACGGCGGAAAGCCTGTCCTGGCTTCTACTCTAGGCACAAAGGGCCTGCGCGACCCTTTTGTCATTCGATCAAACGAGGGTGACAAGTTTTTCTTGCTCGCCACTGATCTTTCGATCGGATCCGGTACCTCATGGGGAGATGCAGTCAAGTTTGGCAGTCTCTACCTTGAGATTTGGGAATCAAAGGACCTTAAGACCTGGTCAGCCCAGCGCCACGTCAAAGTTTCTCCATCCACTGCTGGAAACACATGGGCGCCTGAAGCCTACTACGATGCCAGTCTAGGCTCATACGTGGTTTTCTGGGCTTCTTCGCTCTATGAACCAAGCGATATCAATCGTACTGGAAGGACCTACCACCGGATGATGTATGTCACCACGCGAGACTTTGTCACGTTCAGCCAACCTCAGGTATGGCAAGACGCTGGGCTTTCGCGTATCGACACGACCGTTATCAAGGAGGGAAATACGTTCTACCGATTTACTAAGGATGAGGGAGGTACAGGCACCAACTGTCAAGATATCATCCAGGAACGGTCAACGTCGTTCCTTGCTCCTGTGAGCGGATGGACTCAAGTTGCTGCATGCATTGGTCGCAACGCCGGTACAAGCGCCGTTGAAGGACCGACTGTATTCAAGGCAAACGACAATGACGTCAACGGCAAGAAGTTCTACCTGTTTGTGGACGAATACACGGGCCGCGGCTATATTCCTCTGGAGACTGCAGACATCTCTAAGCCAACCTGGAAGGTCTCTAGCTCCTACAGTCTACCACGCAGCCCGCGCCATGGAACTGTAATCCCAGTCACTGCCAGTGAACTTGCCAACCTACGATCTGGACTTGCAAGCCGCTCAGATTCTGTTGCTTCTCGCAGCCGCTCCCGCTTGAGTGCCAGGGCAGGAAGCCCTGTTCTCCCAGGCCTTTATGCTGACCCCAACATTGCAGTCTTTGGCAAGAACTACTACCTCTATGTCACAACCGACGGCTTCCCAGGCTGGGGCGGCAACGTCTTCTACGTCTGGAAGTCTCCAGATCTAGTTTCATGGGCTCGATCAGAGAAGCCATTCCTGACTCTCAATGGCACAAGCGGAAACGTACCATGGGCGACAGGTAATGCCTGGGCTCCTACCATCATTGAAAGGAGTGGCAAGTACTATTTCTACTTCAGCGGCCAAAACCCCAAGTACAACCGCAAAACCATTGGCGTCGCCGTTGCAAACTCCCCCGAAGGTCCATTCACCGCCCAACCCGAAGCCATGATCCTAAACGACGGCACCCTCAAGACCGGCCAGGCTATCGACCCAGCTGCATTCCGCGACCCAACCACCGGAAAGTACTACATCTTCTGGGGCAACGGCACACCAGCCCTCTACGCCGAACTCACCGACGACATGATCTCGCTCAAGGCCGGCACCACACGCGCCATCAGCGGCCTCACCGACTTCCGCGAGGGTATCTTCCTCAACTACCGCAAGGGCCTCTTCCATCTCACCTACTCCATCGACGACACCGGTTCAGAGAACTACCGCGTCGGCTACGCAACATCAACGAGCGTCAACGGACCGTGGACGTACCGAGGCGTTATTCTGCAGAAGAACACTACACTGGGTATTCTGGGTACTGGCCATAGTTCCATTATCAACGTACCTGGTACTGATGATTGGTACATTGCGTACCACCGCTTTGCTATCCCCAACGGCGGTGGAACGAACAGGGAGACGACGATCGATAGGGTTTACTTCGATGATGCGGGATTCATCAAGCCGATTGTGCCTACGCTTACCAGTGTAGAGCCGAAGCCGGTTTCTGCGTGAGAGCGCTGAAGGGGGTGAGACATATGGATGAAGAGTGGTTTTTCTCCTTCTTAGTAAACAGCACCCTGTTTTGATCATGTAGTTAAATGAATTTGAATGTACATTATGAATTTACTGGCCCATCATCCTAACACACTCACTTTTGTCCTCTTTTTTACACTCCACACCTTCACCTATTACCCCCTTTTTACTGCATTTCACAACTCCTTGTATGTAGCACCGCTAGATGGTGCGTCGGCGGTGGGTTCGAGGTTAGGAAGTGTGAGATGAAGGCGGAGGAGGATTGCACGACTAGAGACTAGGGGATTCAAGGACAGTTGGTGCTTAGCTCTTGATAAAGGGTCGTTCTTGATGTGCTTGTTCAGTCAGTCAGTCACTATAGACATATAAAAGAGTAGTTGTACTTTCTACTGACAATGTCTTGCTATCTAACTCTACATTATTCACAGTGTACGATCAATTCTAACCTCGTAATTCAAATCCAACGTTGCTCGACATGCCTGATGTCCATGTGTATTTCATTCGTCTCAAGCCCCTTCATCCCCTCCAATCGTATTCCAATGCTCCCGTCCCCTATCCAGCCCTAGGTCTCTCCCACGCCTGTGCATCACTCATCTCAATACCCCCCGTCACACTCGCCTGTCCCAACTTCTCCACATTCCAATCCACATCCCCCGGAACCGGACTCCTCAGCTCCTTCTCCCTCCCCAGCCCCTCAACCCCAGCCGGTCCATCCCCCCAAACCAAATACTGCGCCGCAAGCCCCAAATCGCAGCACGCCTGAAAGATGCCACACGCCTTGAACGCCCAGGGCACCTCTCCGCTGCTACTCGCAAAAAAGAACCACATCTTAAACGTATCACCAATCACCCAATTCACAATAACACTCGGGCGGAACCCTTTACACCCGCGCCGCTGCCAATTCGCCAGAATCTGGGGTAGCGGCAGCGTCGCCTCAATCGTCAACGCAATACCGCCCAGCAAGTCCGTATACGGCCCAAACACGGCCGTTGAACTCATAAGCAAGTGCAACACAAGCAGACTCCCCGCAAAATACGTGATAAACGCCCAATACGGGCGGGGCGCCCTCCACTGCCAAAAGTCGTAGGGGCGACTCGACACGTCGTTGTGCTGGAACGGCAAGTGCGAGGGTGGCGGCCGATTCGTGAGCGCGACGTGGAGTAAGAGGAGGTGGACGCATATCATGAGGATGGCTTGTATGAGCAGCGAGGTGCTAAAGTGGGCGCCGAACCAGTAGTAGACTTTAAGGATGCTGGCGACGAGCATGATGAGGGGGATGTCGAGGGAGAAGCCGGCGGAGCTGCGTGCGCGGTGCATCGAGTAGATTTGGTCGCCATAGCTGGTTATCGGGCTGGTTGCTATGCTGGAACGGGGGGAAAAGCACGGAAGCGTTAGATTATGGAGGTGGAGAGCAGAAGGGTGCGGGCGGCGTACAAGATGGGCGCTATGTTCTTTACTATTGCGCTGATGAAGAACATGATTGTGTGGTCGTTCGTCGAGGCGGTCGGTCGGGGGTGCGCGGGCGGAGGACGACGCGGTATTGTTCGGAACGGTTGTGGAGGGTGTCGGAATCCCTCCCCTTGTTTGTATCGTACCCACACTTTCTTTACGGCTGTCTTTCTTTTCCTCCGTCGTTTTAAAGAAAATTCTCCAAACAGGATCGCTTAGAAAACAAAAACAATAACAATAACAAGCACGTGACCGTCGTAAACCGTGTGGCGTTACAACAGTTGTTGCGAAAAAAAAAACAAGGCCAACCGTCCGGGATAATAGAGGAAAGAGAGAAAAAGGGAGGAATGCACTATGTAACTAGCATAGTCCCGCGGACCACCTAAACTCCGGTCCCCTGCCCATCCCCATAGGGCTGAACACGCGCAGCGCGATAACCCGATAACTCCCTCGTATCTTATCGCGCCCTAATCCGCCTCATATCCCCATATACCCCAATTCCCCTCTTCCTCCATCCTCCAAATACGAGAAAACAAACCCGACCACCCCACGTACACAACCTGTCTCTCTTTCTCCCCTCCATACCAATTCCAACCTGCATACCTAGATTTTTTAGAAAAACAAAAAAAAGAAAGAAAAAAATGTCCCACACAGCCTTCTTCTACGGCACCCTAATGGCCCCTCCCGTCCTGCACCGCGTAATCTGGGGTTCACCCACTCCCCCGACCCCCGCCCACGCATCTTTGCTGCACATCCGCCCAGCTATCCTGCACGCGCACCAGCGCCGAAAAGTGAAGGGTGCGGACTATCCGGGCGTTGTACCTGTTTCCTCACCCTCAGAGACAGCAAGTGTACGCGGCACTCTAGTCCAAGGTCTCACAGACGGTGATATCTGGCGCCTAGATGTGTTTGAGGGGAGTGAGTATGTGCGGAGGAAGGTCAGAGTCAGAGTTCTCCTCCCCAGTCAAAAAGTACAAGGAGGTAAGGGGGAAGAGGAGGGCATGGGCGATTTAGCGCAAAAAGAGGAGGATAACGTCGAGGGCGATGAAGTAGAGGCAGAAACGTATATTTGGGTTGCAGGCGAGCACAGACTGGAAGATGACGAGTGGGATTTTGCAGAGTTCGTGAGGGAGAAGATGGGGAGGTGGGTTGGTGGGGTGGAACTTGAAGGTGAGATTCCATCCCGTTGGTAGTGATGACTAAGGGATGTTAACAAATGCTTAGATGTCGACAATGCAGTGGCAGCAGCACAGGGCGATCCAACTGGTGGCCGCGGCGCAAACGGTGATATAACACGCCAGTTGAATCAAGAAAGCAGGACAAGCAGCAAGATACTCGAGAGTGCAGTGTGAATAGAGAACAGAATCCGTTATTAGTTATATCTCAGCATATCGCTCCCTCAGTTCCCTCGTCCATGGATCGAGCTTTTTTTCGTTTTCTCTTTGCAATCCATTGCATTGCATTGCCAGAATACGCCGCCCCCTCTCGTGGCATCGTCTGTCGATCGAACTAGGAACTGGCAAATATGTAGTAGAAAAGGAAAGTAAAAGTGCAGAACACTAGGTCCCCCCATCGGCTTTTGTTATCTGTAGCAAGCAACGCCATCGCCATGCTAAGAAATAGAAAAGAAAAAATGCTAGAAAGAACAAGACACAAAGCTGGATGGGAAGAAATGTTACAGAGGTGCCAGAAAGCCGTACTGGTATCGTTCCGCTAAATGATTGGCCAAACGACCTAGATTGTCTTGTCTTATGTGGTGATGGGACTCCTCGCTGGTTCAGGTGTTTCTCGCACTATACTACTATCTTGAGTCCCATCAAGCTGCATTTGGTCGGTGGATTGTGAAATTGCTTCCACAGGGTCCTCAGTCTCCTCTTCGCTGCGTTGCAAGTTTTGGCTGGGCTGGCTTGGGTCTGGTGCTCTTGATCGACGAGCATGGTCTCTCTCGTAGTCGTCATCGACCTGGCCACCAGTTGATGCGCCCTTCCTCCCGGGCTCGATAATCTTGCTGCGCGGTGGTGGCCGGGGAATTTCCTCAAAGGAAGGTGAGGACTGAAGTATCTGTATCGGTCTCGGTGGTTGCAATGATGACATGTGACGTGTGTCGGCACGAGGCTGCAAAGGATGACGCAGCCCAGGGCCCGCAACCTTCGCCTCTTGCGAATCCTTAATTTCAATAGGAACATCCGGTGCGCTACCTTCACGGCTACGTGGGGACTGGGCCTTGGTTCCAGAATTTCCATCCCTCTTTCTCCTCAATGATGGATCCATCTGTGGTCTTTTGGCATTTGGCGAGCCCGTCGGATGATCGTGGTTGTCCTGTCTTTGACGCTTGCTAAGGCTGAACGAGCGAGATTCTTGGTCCTTTTGATCAATATGTCCAGTCTGGCTAGTTAGTCTGTCGGGACTGCTATGCGTGTCGTCGGCTGACTTATGTGCCTGAATAGTCCTGCTGTTTATGCGGATCTCCGGACTACGGCGTCTCGGTGACACGTTGAAATGGTTAGCCAACCCTGGTTTGGCAGGAGACTTGGTTGTTGAGGGTGAGTCTGGGTCTTTAGCCGCACCTCCCTGCGACGAGTGCTTGACTGAGGCTGAGCTGTCCTTGTTAGGTTCAAGCGGCGAACCGAGTCTCGGAAGAGATAAAGTAGCAGACGGTTCAGTTTGCGGTAGGTCATCTCCATCGGTAGCATACTTATCACTTTTGGCCTCCGTCCTTGAACCCGGCGATTTTGTACAAGAGGTTTTCTGGATCGACTGGATCGACTCCCTCTTTGCCTTTTTCTGTGCCGCCCTTGCCTCCCCTTGTTGCTTGTGGCATTCGAATATGATTTCTCGCATCTTATGCCTCATAATTGAAGGGTTGAGCTCTGGCCAGTCTTTTTCGGCCGACATAGATCCCGTCAGTAGCTTGTGCATGAACTCATCCGGATTCTGGAAAAACTTTTCGACGTAGCCAAGTAGATAAACACCACAATCAGTCCAGTTGTTCTGCATGGGGATCTGGGTGCCTTTTGGGTAGTAGCCGTTCTCTTTGATGACTGCTTCCATACCTCGCTTGCTTTTGCCTTCTTCTGCTATCCAGTCTTTGAGGGTGCGAACTGCCCCACTGCGGGCAATTCCCCCAAGAGAATCGAGAACAACAACTACTGGTTGAGTAGGATCTCTTTTAGGGACAACCTTGCGTTTGTTCTTGTTCTTGGCAAACGATAGACTTGATTGCACCAGCTTCCCTCGGGATGTGACTTCTACATCACTAGCGGTCTGCGGCGTCTCCATATGTTCAGTTTCCGATTCCAGAGTGACTGCATTGGATTCGTCAACCCCGGTTCGGGATCGAACTCCTGATCCAGGGTCATCGCGGTCAACTAGAGATATTGTCGCCTCATTGAAGAGGTTGGGATCTTCATCTTGTTGGCTGTGCACTTCTTCGACTTTCATGGGTGAGTTTGGATTTGACGCCGATTGAAACTTCCTGTGCTCTTCCCCGCCGCTTGCTGTAGCTGATATGGCAGGTAATTCGGGTGTTTCTTGTATACGAAGATGTGGGTCATCAAAATCTTCGAGCACAGGTTTGCGCCGGATGTTTGAGACATTGCAAATAATTGCCAAGTACCAATGAGACCTATGAGAGGTCAGTAAATTCTACAAAGTCGACGAGTTTGACATACTGCGATTCATTGATGGGTACAACAATATAGTCGTAGGTGAAGATGTCAATCTTAGACGTCCAGCGCTCAACAGCTTTGTAGTCCATCGACTTGCGGCCAGCATTTTCTGTGAGTCTGGTGAAGAAGTAGGTATTGAAGAAATAGACCTTCTCAGCAGGAACATTAAGCTTTTTGAAGAGATAGCTTTTTGGTGTTAGCAGTTGCATAAGCTGGGATTTCAATCCACGCACATCATGTAAAAGTTTATCAGACTGTCGTTCAAGTACTCCTCTTCGTCCAGGCGAGGCAAGTCATCAAAATGCACTATAGCACGCTGACGACCTTCCCCATACTCGAGGGACCTTTGTATGATTAGCGAAATCAAGCCATGGAGTTCCGGTACTTACTTGGACCAGGGTCGTCCTAGTCCTTTGTCGATAGAGTATTTTGGCACCTCAACAATACCAGGACTATCCCTTGCAAGATGTGTGGACGTCAATGGTCGTGAGCGTGATGAACGGGTCAATGCTGTGGCTGTTGTCGTAGTATTAACGGTGGATCTGTTCTCGACACCCCTTTCGTGGCGCCGCTCTCGAACCCCAAGTGGCTTCTCCGCCTGCTCGGAATGTGTATTATGACTCTTGGAGTCTTTTACGGCGTTATCTGAGACTTCAGACATCGCTACTTTATCATTCCTTGCTCGTAGAGGAGTGGTAAACAGTCGGCGCATGTGTTCACTGCAACAACGTTAGTAGGTGGTTGATGGTCGCTCCGTGTTCACTCTTACTTTTCTTTCGAAAGAATCTTGCCGCTCGTTGTCAGAGACGCTGCGTGTGAATTGCAGAATGCTAAAAAGTCATTTGAGTTGAGAAACTCAAGATCAAATATGGGACTATTGCCATCTGCATTTCTGGGTCCCTCTAGACGAACACGGCTTGTCTCGTCTGCATGGACCTTATTGACTTGTTGAGAATGGATTAAGATTACTGTCTCATAGCCCTCTGTGTTGTACTTCTGGACGCGCAAGCCTTTCGGGTCGCTTCGAAGAACCAGAGTAGCATGCCCATCCTCCATTTTGGAGCCGGCCCCCTCAAAGCCATATGATCTTGCAAATGACAATTGCCAAGAACTACTACTGATTTTACTTTGTCCATTTCGTTTGGCACCACTTTGCACGGCCTTCTTTACTTTTGATGGTGACAGTGCCTGCTTCCTGGTAGCGACGGGTGAAATGGCAAGCTCATCGGCGCTGTCGCTATCTTCTATTTGATTCAATTGCTTAGGCACTGGCCGATGTTGAGTACGGAGATTGGCGCTGTTGCTAGTGACGGAGCGGCTGGTACTTGGCTGCTCTGTAGTCGATTCGTTGATTCGAGCCTCAGGGAAATGTTCAGAAGTGACTGGTCGCTCTACAGATTTATGGGGAGGCTCGCCTTGCTTAAAATCCCGTAAAATGAACTGGTGGGCTTCCTCAGAAAGGGTGCCACGGCGGACAGGGGAGTTATTCCGGCGAGCTTGGCGCTTGTTGCAAATTGCTTGTCTGGGCTTCTTTGCAGAAGGATTAATGAGACCATCGACTTCTCGGAACTCGTTTGTGGCTCGATGTATCTTGAATTCAGCTCCGGTACTCCCACTCCCAACACTAAGGCGTGATTGCGATGACATGGCCGAGACAGGCCTTTCATCAGATAGCCTGCGAGGGGTAGACGTTCCAGGGCGTGTTACCACCATGGCTTCATCGTCTTCCTCATCGTCTAGGGCTATAACATGCTCAGTCTTCCTGCGCTTTGCGGATGCAGGCCCACCAGACCATTGGTCCTCTTCGCCTCGTGACAATCCATGTCGACTTGGTGTGCTAGGTGCCTTGCTTCGTTGGAATTCGGAGTAGGCTGTCTGACCCGGACCTGGCGACTGGCCTATCAACACGGCACGGGGACGAGCATGTTTCCCGTACGTTGTAGGCTTCCGATTTACTGCGCGAGCTACGCCGTTGAGTGTATCGACTGGCCTGTATCCCTTGTTCGCACCCGGCTTCAAGATGTCAGTGTGTAGGTCCATAATCATAGATGCTTAGAGACATACCTTGTTGTGCATGATTCGCGACTCCGGCATCCAGGTCGACGGGTCGGGGATAGAAACCGCATCTGCTGGAACTCTGGTCGACTATTAGCATTCTCCCTCTTACTATTCACAGTCGTCGTGGTAATTTACTCGTAATCACCAACCAGGCGCCTCTCGTCCTCGCTTATAGCACGTTTTGATGACCGTGAGAGAGATTTCCCAGACCGTTGCTCGTCGCGCTGGGATTTTCTTGGGGGCTTTGTGGGCGAAGAGAGGTCTATGACAGTGGGGGTAGATCTTGAGGCGGGTGGTGAGTCCCTAGACAAGGAAAGTGGAGGCAGGTCGAGAGTCGGCGAGAGGGCGGGGGCATCGTTCGCCTGTAGCAGCATGGTGTTAGCTGGGAGGAGCAGCAGTATTTCGTCACATGTGCAAAGTGAAGTGGCAGGGCCCAAGTCAAGGCACTCGGAAGGCGATCAAAGAAAAGTGCGCGTACGTCTGTCGTTGAGTGGCCTCCGGCAACAGCTATTATGCCGTTGATGAGGTTAGACAACATTAGTATAGCATTGCGGTGGCAAAGTGACCAGAGGTTGCATTCTTGGATGCGGACGCTAATCCTCAAAATGCGCGAAGAAAAGGCACAAAGCGCAAACGCGCGCCGTGGGGCATGTGGAGGTGAAGTTGCGCCAGCAGGTGAGTTCGCGATGACGTCCGTGCGCCTCGTCTGGACAAGCCTGCTTCGACTACAAGGACGGGTGGCTTCTGCAATTAAACAAGATCCTTGTGCTAGTATCTTTTCTTCACGCTCATTGGAGTTCATATACACTATGTAGAGCATCACGTATAGCATAGGATTGAATCGAGGCAACGAAGCGCACTAGTCATGTGCGCATAGGTGTACATAGTATTATCATTCATAGTCACAGGTCTATGTGACATGCATCTGTGTGGATGCTAGCTTCAGAGGAAGCTGACCGAAATCGCACAACACCAGCTGCGATGCAACGCTGTGTATAGTGGTGGGCATGGTCTGCAATGACCGGACCAGAAAAGGACTGGTCCAACGGTTCATTTGCCTTACATGCAAGTAGAGCCCACAGTAAATTCCATGCGCTCGACTAGGGCATGACATTTCTGTCAGTGGCCCCCGCTGGTGGTACATAGAATCCTTTGTGGGTCTGATAACGCAGGTGCGCCTGCGCTTGTGCCTGCGCCTGCGGAAACAACGCAACGAGCGTGTGACCCTGATGCCGAGCCTCAGAACAAGTCAATCGCTCGATGGCCTGAAAACGATCTAAGAACCGGCCACTGGTTTCTCTTCGGTAGATGTCACCCTCCGCTTCTCCATGAGATTCTTTTCATGGCGGGCCTGGTCGATGGCTGAGCGCTGAGCAATGCTATCATCGTGACTTCGCCAAACAATGTTAGTGCCCTCTGGCAACTTGAGGACCCGCCTAATCGTATCCCGAATCTTGACGTTCTTTACTCCGTCACTCTTTGTCCAGATGCTGAAGACGTCCTCGCCGCTTCGGACACTCAGAACAAAGCCGCAGAATTCATCGCCAGCCTCCATAAATTGATCCCCAACGAGCGCAAGTAAGAGGTCTTCCCAGTAACGGTCCGCAACGCCCTTTTTCAGGCGCATGATCCATTTGCCACCTCGTTTGTTCTCGTCATCCTCCCATACCGGTCGTATGCCTTGCTTGAAAACATGATAGTCGGACACGGAGGGCAGACTCGAAGGCCGCTTGAGGTGTGAGAAGACTCTCCAAAACTCTTGGGCCGTACTGAATCTGCAGAGCGGTACAATCGACTTTTCATAGTCGACATTCTTGGCCGTGGGCGGGCGGTACCATACCGCCCAGGTGTACTTGAGCGGCCACGGCGCGTTGAAGTCTGGCGGTGCGGATGGGCTCGCAGCGTTTTCTTGTATTGGCGCCGTGGCTATAGACTCTTTTCGTATGCTGTTGACCACCTTGCTCACGGGCTTGTCCTTCTTTTCAGAAGGGGTTGTGGGCGCTGTGGACGACATGGCTGCGGCTTTGAAGTCAAAGGCTGTTCCTGGCGTCTTGGGAGTCTTGGCCGCGGAGCCAAAGGAGGCGAATGCGCCTGAGCCGAGCCCAAAAGCAGACGAGCCTCCAGTGGTGGGTGACGCAAGTCCGCCGGGTGTCAATGGGGGAATGGCGTTGAAAGGATTTCGGCCGCCGTGGGAAGAGTCGCCCCCAAAGCGTTTGGTTGCGGAAACGGTGCGCTGGTGTGGTTCGGATTTATCGTTATTTTCGGAATGCGACATGGAGAGGGAGAGCTTGCTGGTGCTATTGAACGCGGGTCAGTAGGTGTGAAGCGAAGGTGCGGGGGTGCATGCGAGCATACTTGGAGCGCCGAGTCCAGAGGTTCTCCCTGTTGTCCATTGGCAGCAGTGGCAAGTGGGTAAATAATACAAAAGAAGAAGAGGAAGAAGAAGAACAGCGGGCTATCCAAAAGCGGCTTGGGCGTGGTCGTGTGAAAGCAAGTTGTATGCGAGCTAGAGGGCCGAGGGCCAATGTGCGTGTGAAGCGGGCGGGGTGTGATTTGCGATGGTTTTGGTCGTGGTGCGGGCGAAGGCTGTGCGGGCGTATGGATGATGTGATGGTACAGAAGAATGTGGAGAAGACGGAGTGCGTGGGATCGTTGAGGGTGGTGGGATGTGTGGTATGCAATGCCGAATAGTGGAGCGTACTGAGAAAACGTTTGAGAGGTTGGCACACTTGCAGCTCAGGCGCGCGCCTTGCGCGGCAGGGATACCGGCTTAGTCATGCGCCAAGCCCTACAATCTCTTCTTTGCTCGCGCGCGACCCGGCCCTCTTCTCTTCTTCTTCAACACCGGCCTTTGACTCGTAACAACTGCCAGCTCGACACTCTCTACTCAGCTGGCAACTCGGATAACTGGCCCAGAACGAGCCATCCTCTTCTAAAACCATCATCACGAGGGCCGCTTTTCGCGGCTTCCATGATGCGGTGATGACCTGAAAGCAGGGACATTTTTTTATCACGCGCCTGACGCGTTGAGACGGCAGCTGTTTGCGGCCGTCTCTGCTTGATTTTTTGTATGTGTGCATCGCTAATTTTATCACGCCATGGCTGGGGATGAGGGTCCTTGTGGACCACTTCTGGTAGTCTGAGTCTCAGCCAGATGTACACTATCGCGCAAGCGATTTCTTGGTTGAGTATGAAGCTCAAAGGCAAAGTCTGAAGCGATTGGCTGTATCTTGTGTGTGTGTGTGTGTGGCTGGAGATGCTTTGAGAACAAGGTGTGCTAATCGGTGATTGCCCAGCAGTCTCCAATCCACGAAGCCGCAATGGCGCTCGCACGAAGCGTATCGGCGATAGCTCCTACTCGTGTGCAGCATTGCAACCCAAGCAGCATTACTACCGTCTCATGAGACCCGAGTGGAGGGTGGGCAGTCAAGCCAAACCTTGTACACTTTGGCAATGCTGGTGTTGATGGTCGGTGGTAGATGACAGTAGCCTGACGCTATGTGCCGCTGTAGCCATGGCTTCCCTGTCCATGCAGGGTGGACGGAAGATCCAAAGAGAGTCTGTAGATGGATTGCGTACATGACAGACGGCATTCCATACAGGACCGCACCTGCATAGCTCTTCACGTGCGCCCCTCCCGTTTGCATGTGATTGTCAGGATGCGCGCTTGGCACAGTCTACGAGGGCAAGTCCATGGGAGCGAGTCTTACAAGCGTTGCAGTGTGCTGCCCAATGGGTGGAGCAAGCCCTCGCTTGTTGTCATGGGTCGGCCCCAGTGTTGATGCTCGCCGTACATGTATAGTCAGTCTATGGAGTAGTTGGGCATGGCGCGGCCGCATCTTGCATCTGTCAGACAAAGACAGCCGCGTTAAGCCCGGAGGTGTATGTAGGTCGCTGGAATAGTCGTGCGCTGCGGGGAGTGTTCTCTTGTCTTTTCTAGCCTTACCGCCCTTGCAGGCAGAGCAAACGGCGGGCGGGGGGTGCAAAACAAAGGTCCCGCCGACGTCATCGTTCTGTGCTCTGTGTCTTCACCAGGACAACGCACCCCCACCACGCCGACTGCGCTTTCCTCGGCGGCCTCACTAACCCGACCCTATCGCTGCCTGCGCTGCCTGCTTGCCTGCTCGCCCATCTGCCTCCTCTTCATACAAAGCTCCCCCGGCCCCCGCCAGTTTTGCTTTTCCACACCAGTCTCCCGCTCCCAACCACCCGACTTCACTCCCCGCACTACAGCTCTCTTGCACGTGCCAGTACCCTTCTTCTCTTGAAAAGAAAGCAATCACACCACCAGCCATCGCCCACGCAATGACGGCACAATCGCCCCAGCTGCACTCGCCCACCTCGCATCCTGAGCGGCCAAAGGGTGCGCCAGTCAAAAATACCCCGCTTCGCCCGCACCCTTGATTAACAAGCCCAGGTATCCTCAAGAACTCCACTTCTTACCGCTCAGATTCACACACATCGCCTACTCGCGACCTGCCGCCTGCCACGAGCCCAATCTCCTCGGAGCGTCCGCAGCTTGGCCGTGAGCTGTCGGAGAAAGAGATCGTGCTCGAGAACACGCTACGCAATGCTGGCGCCCACCGCCGCTCGTCTTCAAACCCTCGTGGCCTGGGGTCGCGGCGCCAATCGGGCGCAGACCCCACGGGCGACGCCAGCCCCCAGCTCAAGTGGGACGAGGCCAATCTCTACCTCAACGAGCAGAACCGTGACAGCACCATGAAGATTGACGAGCCAAAGACGCCCTACGCCAAGCAATACGACCCTGCCGAGGACGAAGAGGAAGTCGAGATGCTGAACGCCCAAGAGCTCAAGGTTGACGAGCTCGACAAGGCGAAGCGCAAGCCAAAAATTGACGATATCCCCGAGTTTGACCTAGGCCAGCCCGAGCTACAGGCCCGCCACTCACACACGCCCGATAGCGAGAAGCGAGTCATTGTCGGCGAGGGCATGGACACGGACGAGGGTTACCACGGCGAACTGCTCCCCAACGCGACACAGGAAGAGAAGGAGAAGCATCGCAAGTTCGAGGAGCTGCGCAAAAAGCATTACGAGATGAAAAATGTCAAGGACCTGCTAGGGTAAGCCTTGTTGTTCACCGCTCACAGCATGAGTCGCCGCTAACTAGCAGCTAGTCACCCGGAAGATGCAGATGAAGACGAAGAGATGCCCTTGCGACCCAATGGTCCATGAAGGACTGATTACGTTTTATGATCTATATTTTGCGGCATTATGATGGAGTTAACAGGATTTACCTTGCCAAAGGACGGCGCTGGAGGACCTTGGGGGACATTAATTTTCATAGCTGATCGGCTTAGCATGTGTGACGAATATGACGATTGGACTCTTTTGTTTCATAACTGCCGAGTGTTGATGGTGCAAAGTCGCGTCGTGTATATATATGTGTACGTAATTACCATGATTCAATAACCTCAACACGTGTCGCGTCCGCCGACATTGCTATGACAAGAGCAAAGAAGGAAAGAAAGAGACAAAACAACTCTCAAACTCCTCACTTAAACTCCTGATCAACAGCCTCGAAATTCTCCAAAAAGCTCTGGAAAGTAAACACACCCAATCCGGGATCCAAACTACCCGTCGTAGCACGGATACTATGCATACTCAACTGCGGGATTCCGCAATCAATAGCCCTAATTCCCGTCGCAGCACTGAGCATCGGTCCCACGGTTCCTCCGCTACGACTATCATTCCTAATCTGGAACACTTGAAGCTTAGGATCCGTCTTGCGGATACCCACATCGCGATCGACACAGCGCTGCAGGATGGCCGTGGAGACGGCATCAGTCGTCATGTGCGCATTCGAGTCCGCCGACACAGCGGGGCCGACGTTCAAGCGGGGGGAGTGGTTCTCGAGATATGCGTTTAGGAAGTTAGGGTTCACAGCGTGAATGACGTCACTGGAGACGAGGAAGGAGTTTGCGTAGGTTCTGCTGAGGGCGCTGCTTGTTTTGCCGTTTGCTGCGAATTCCTCGGCTATCCGTTCCATGATGCTGGGGAGGAAGTTGCCGTGGGCGCCCTGGCGGAGGAGGGACCCGACTTCTTCGTCATCGAAGAGGGCGACCATGCGGATTTGCGAGGAGCTCGAGAGCGTGGGCGCCGAGTTGAGGAGTGCTTGGACGGCGGCCCAGGAGCAGAGCTTGTCGTCGATGCGGCCGGCGAAGATGAATTCTTTGTCTAGACCGCCGGTCCGGGCGGGTTGGGTGTCGAAGAGCTCGAGTTCCCAGTTGACGATGCTGGAATCTACGAATCGTTAGTCGTGTTATTTTGGAGATAGAGCAAATGGTAACGTACAGTCAGTGACGCCAAGCTCTCTGGAGATAGCCTTGACGAGCCTCTCAGGCTGAGTAGAAGCAAAGGCGCCTTCCCCACCAAGAAGGCTGGCCTTAAATTCTCCCTCGTTCTCACTCGACGAAGGTCCTAGATCACTGTTGTCGAGACCGATAATCGGGACCATCTGGGTTTCCTTGTTGAACGGACCGTTGGCAGCAGCGCCAAAATGCGGTGCCAAAGTCGGAATCTTTGCAATGGGCCAGTCCAGCTTGACAAGTTTTGTGACAATCTTGCCGTTCTCCTTGACGAGCACTCTGCCGCCGATACCAAGATCGCGGTCCCACCAGGTATCACTGAGCGCACCAGCGTATGGCGCTACACCAAGCTGCACATAGCCAGCCTTGGTACGCAGCTTAGGGATGGGCTTGAGCTTCGCAGTCAAAGCATCAATGTGTCCTGCAACGATTGCCGCACCGTTACCGGACGCGTATTTGTCACCAACGGCAAAAGCAATCAACGAGGTGCCGTTACGCTCGACGTAGTATTTGCCTCCAGCCTTCAGCTCCCATGCGTCCCGCTCAGATAACTTCTTATAGCCATCCTTTTCGAGGTCCTTTGCGACGGCATCGACGGCGTGGAAGATGGTAGGGTTGTTGGTCATGTAATCGGTGAAGGGCTTCGTGTAGCTTGCCGGGTCCTCTTTGGTACGCGAAGGAACCGGGATCCAGCAGTGAGAAGGTACATTCTGAGGAGCCTCCATTTCCTTCTTGGGTTGCTCACTGGGTACTTCGGGAATCTTGGGAGGTACAGGCGGAGGGTTCTGCTGCCTTGCTGGGGGCGGGTAGTCGTCGTCGTAGGCACGAATCAAGTCGGGGTATGATGCTGCTACACTATGACGGTTGCTCAGATTAGAGTTACCTTCTCGGGTCCTCCACACTCTTGCTGTGCCTCCCCTGTCTGGGCGTTGCATGTATGGCAGAGACGCGGTGGTATGCGCGCGTGGAAGTATTACCGAGGACGAGGGTCGCAACGGGCGAGGCGGTGACGGGTCAGAGTACAGATCAGCATTCGAAGTTGCTTTGCGTAGAGCAGGGGGGTTCCTCGTCATATTGGCAGTTTCGCGCATGTGGTTGAAGCTGTTTGTGAGTTGGAGGAAGCAAGGAAGATGGTAGTTGTAGTCGAGGCTGAAGTGTTGCTACTGTACCTCTCAAGCTACTGACGCCACATGTGAGGCGGAGCCACCGGATATGGAAGGCCTCCGAGCACATCGCCGCAGCCGCTAACGTGGATCCACTCGTAACTGAATAACCGCTACAGCGGAACACTAATAACCCTCTACGGCTGCCTTTGGAGCCCATTAGCCCAAAGTAGCTCTCCTTAATCAAGTATTACTCAGCGTAGTAGATATAACTAGTTAAACCCCACAAATATTAACTTAGCTAGGTAGCTGTTTGTCTATCGTGAATACAGACTATCAGACTCCTTTCGATATTATTGCCCTCTATCCGGGCCTATAATCATCCCATTGTCTGACAAATACTCTACTAAAGCTGGCTATCTAGAATAGTAGTATATGGTAGAATATTAGAGCCATTATGACCCTTCATGTACACTACTTACACTCCAATGTACACTACTTAACACGATCAGCATTGCCCCCAGTTTCGCCCGACAGGAAACAATCGCTAAAATTGTTCTACGAAACAAAAACTGTCTTCATACAAGGATTATGTTCTCATAAACACCTTTGCCATCGAACAGCTGCTTGCGTTGTTCCCATTCCAGATCAGAAACAAATACCCTATACATGTACCGGTATCCACTGCCACTATGCCGAAGACCTAGGACCCAACGGCACTCTGGGATGAGATACAACCTGTCACCGTGCTGACAAGAAGGTAGCAAATCTTCAAATATGTGCCCCACGATATCTGATCCAACAACAAGATCGCGAATATGCTCGAAGAAGCTGCTTAGCTTTGCGATTGAAGAGGAACTTGGAAAGTTGGGGTCTGCTTGGTGAGCTGAAACCCTGCCTCCACGTCGCTGACTTTTTCTTCTCCTCGATTTCTTTCCGCATTGAAGAAACTCTTCCAATGTCGCGCTATGCTCGGATGAAGACGAATCTTTCTTTGTATCGGCATCCCAAAAGTTGAGACGAAGATAATCGCGGAATCTCTGTATATGCGTTTTCGCATCGACATGAGGTATGTCTTTGGATTTTAGAGCTGCTAGGATCCTCCTTTCAACCTCAAGAATTTCTTTGCGCAGCAAATCTGCATCCGTTTTTTCTTTCATCGGGAAAACTTCCACCGTTGTGATGACTCGTCCCAACATCAGCGCATTATGTATCATTATTTTAGTGCATATTTTTTCGATGTCAAATAAACTTATCGGCACCCCCGACTTTCGTTCGTCTTCTGTGGTACCTTGGGGAAGGACATTATACTTACTTTTTGGAGCTCCACGATTTTTATCCTCTCCAATCCATTTTTTTGATTTCCATAACGGAACCCATGAAGGTACCTCTTCGATGCTACTAGGTCCGCTTTCCAGGATTCGGAGAGGGTATGACTGAGGTCGAGGATCGAAAAGTATCCAAATAGCGACTCGATGAAAAAATACAGCGTCTGTATGTTCGTCCTGATATCTCACCATGAGAAAGATGATATTATCATGATAATCCCCCATATAAAGAAAACCGAACAGTCCATTTACCCTATCTTTAGGTTTGGTCACTTCAAAGTTTCCACTCATACAGCTCAGGTACGTAAGGAGACGGCTCGCAAGAGATGTTTCGGATGGTTCATATCCTTCATGAAACATGCCGTGAACAATTAGGGGTATGTGGGTTCGAGAAGGTATTAATGGTGCACCTGGAAAAATCCAATGGCTCGCCAGTTCGAGGAACCTAGGATATCCGATTTCAATATAGTCGCATTGCATGACTGGATCCTGTTCTGGAAGCGAGGCTTCCTGGATGACCCAGACGCGTCGCCACCAGGGTCGCATAGCTATGATTCGCATTCCGAGAGCTTGTAGTTCATCTGGAGAACAATCGTTGTGTATTTCCTGACCAAGCAGGCGGTCGTTATTCATGACATATTTCATGGCTTCAAGCAGTGCCATCTCAATAATCCCTTCTTTAATACTCAAGACTGCTTCTGTATCTTCTTCTGGGGATAAGAGAGAGCAGGGTTCTCTAAGTGTCGGAACTCGTCTTGATTGATAATTCTCAAGTTCCTCTTGTATATTTGGCATTGACTCACGTACATCAGTGAAAGAGCCTAGCCAGATGCGTACCTCCTTGGCCTTTTTATACACCCTGCCCATGTGTTTCACTTGCGAAAAACATTCTTCCCTATCGGACTGGTTGATACAAATGGCGTCGACCCAGAGTATGCGCTCCGAAGAGCGGCTTCGTAGATGTCGTAATGCTGTCTCTAGATTCGTCGTTATTTGTAATGATTTGTAGCAATCCACCCCTAGAGAGGGAGCAGGTGGCCATGTACAAGGAGTTTCACTCGTGAGGAGTTGTTGGTAACCAAGTTGGATAGGTTTTGTCTTCTTAGCGTCGCCCCATACGTATGACAATGCAGTGTACTCTGGTGGAGGCCTCCAATTAAGTATAATGGCATGGTAAATTGTACAATATATACGATCGTTGAAGCCACCCGGATGCAGGCGTATGAGTCGAGTTTCAAACTCCTCGTAGGAAAGTGTGGAAAGCGGTTGGTATGCAAAAGTATCTTGTGAGCTACTCATTTTTTGATCGAATGATTGAAGAAATTAGTGGAAGAGTTTGGAGAGAGTGGAAAGTGCGACAAGGCTGAGTTAAGAGATTTAATTACGAAAACCGGTGAAGCAAGGTGGCGAACCGTACAACTCGACCAGCCATATTCATACATCTACACTATTTGGTTTATCAATTAAGCTTAGCCCTCAGAGGGCTTAGACGTTGTAAGAGCACGTTCATGGCGCTGTAGCAACCGACGTCTAATCTACAGTAGACAAAGACCCTCTGCTGATCATTCAATGCGCCAATCATCCAACGGTATTCTTTTGTATAGACCAGGTGTAGGGTACTTTCAAGTAGCGACACTAGGGGATCTGCTAGTATGAAGAACATATATTGGCATATAGGCGGGGTTTCATTAATCAAGTGAGCTGAAGCAGCAAGCCCCGCTGTCATAACAGGCGGGGTAGGGTGGGGGTTGCTGCAGGTTCTATGATAAGACGAATTATTTAACAATGCACTTGAAATTGCTGCAATTTACTGTTCACGGCTTTCGATAGAGAGAAAAAATTCAGAATCATATATAAAGATTGACTATACTCCGTAAAACAGTGTGACCTAGGTATAATATGCTTAAACAGTGTTAATAGTTTGGCGCGAAGGCTGTTCGACCCACAAGGATGGACATCAGTTTGAAGTCGATGTACCGCCAGCACCTTTTCAAGCAGCGGGATTTCGACTTTTAGGGAGGGACACCGATTGTGTGAATTGATCCAGATATAGAGTCTATTCTTACCGCAAAATGTGTCTATTGGGAAGGACATTAGCTCTAGACCTTGAGAGCATAAGATACTCAGCCTACCTGCACCACTAGATCCATGAAGCAAGCGTTACAATAGTTGGCAGAAGAGAGAGCTATTAATATTAATTAGACGACGCTAGGGGCCTTCAGCGCATGGAAACCTGCTAATGAGGTGCTCGCTCCTAGGTTAAGCTGCGATAAGTACTAAGACGGCACGCTGAGCCACATAACCAGCTTACGAGGGCTTTCCTACACGAGTTAGGTGTGTCTGCTGTGTAATGTAGCTAGTTCACAGCTAGGTCTTTTCTATACAGCAAGGATCCTAGCTACGCGACTTGATTAAAGAATAAATCGCTGCTATAAAATAGCTAGCCTATTAGTAATCCTAGCCTACTTAACATGTACTCTTCTTATAGTCTTCCATGGTCTTATAATATCTTAGATAGATGTACCAAAGTAAGAGTAGGCCTAAAGCAGTCTAAGGCGACAGCGTTCTCCAGACCTTTAGCTTATTATAGTATTACACAAGTAGTAAGAACGCTATAGTAAAGATAACAAGCTAAAATATAAATAAGAAGTCATATCATCTATTACAAGACTGTATCAGCAATATAATCATTATTAGTATTATAGAGAGAAATTAGTATTGATATTCTACTACAGCCGTTATCCCGTTACGAGTGGATGGACGTTAGTCTTCCTGTTCCTATTAGGCCCACATAGGCTGCCAGCGCAATACCAACTTGTCAACTAGTGATTTAGTAAGGTCTCATGGATGCTCTTTTTAGTAATGATCCCTTCTTCGGAAAGATTGATTGAATTCATTTACAGCTTCTGTCCTACAACGTGGATCGAGATCGTGTCTAAATAGAGAGCCACAATCATCAACAATTTCGCGACACGAATCAACATCAAGCCGAAGGACAAGAAACACAGTGAGAAACAAAAGAGCCAATCCCACATAGTCACCATTTGTCCGGTTTGATCATATTCACTCACTAGGATCGTGTGCAGTCATACTTCATCGGTATTATTTCGTATCGTTATCCTCGTCATGTAATCTCTTATGTCACCTGTAAAGTCTCCGATCCATTCTAGCATTGAAACTCTAATCACAACTTGACATTCTCCCACTCCTCTCCCTGCGGAAACCCCAAATGAAACCTGCCACACTTTGCAAAATCCAACAAGGCCTGGTCCGACATCTGGAAGTCCGTCACCCTCCCACCAACCTCCTCGTTCGTATCCAGAAAGTGTGCATGAATACGCGGTCCACTGATAGCCTTCATCCATTCTGGTACAATAAAGCCAAAAATAACGCCATCAATTGCATTGCGGCCAGGCCCATTTTCGAACTCTATTGATTCGAAGCGACCGAATATTCTGAACGGCATGAGTGTATTGACGCCTTTGGTAGGTCCCAAATCATTGGAGGAAGTTAGTTCCTCGAGGCCGTCTATGGTTATGGAAGGTATTTTGATACGGAAGTTGGGCTCATAAACGGTTACTAGAGCGAGGGGAAGGCGTGCGTTTGCAGGTGCTGGTTTGGCTTTCCCGTCTTTGGTGATTACAAAGGCTTGGCCTGATTTCAGCATCATGAGGTTGCCATCTTCATAGACACCAATGCCGTCCGAGCCGTGTGAGGTGAGATCTGATGTTCGTGGTTGACCTTGATTGAAGCCGGCCTTGAGAGCGGCGACTGTAGAGAATTGGAATATATCGTTTGGTATGGATTCGACCATCTTGATAAATCTGATAGTGTTTATGGGGAGAGGGAATTTGTCAGATTTTTCCACATGGTACTTATGGTGTGATGGCCTGATGGTATTAGAGATGAAGGTTGACCAAGGATCCGGGGTTAGCGGAGAGCCGATCACCGGCTCGGCTATCATGGAAGTGCACGAGGAACATTCCTAAGGAGCGTTTGCTCGCACGATTCCCTTGATCGAACGAATTTCTGAACTTGCACATAGTCTCAACTCTTCCTTTTACAGTGACAATTCAAGCAAGGTTTAGGGTGGTCTGCTAGAGGAAAACTTGCTTTTAAAATATCGAACGTCCCGTTACTCAACACTTGTTTCCGATGCTCAGTCGCAAACCAACTCTCGCAGTTCCTCATATGGTTTCTTGTCATAAAACTGGAAAGAAGAGTTGCTTTCTCAAGGTTGAAAATTTGTCTTGTTTCAAGCATAAGTGTATTGATAACAAACTTGAAAATGGTTTATGTGCCGTGAGACAAAATTATAAAGGTATTCTGCACTCTATGAGTCAATGAAAAGAGTGATTTGCTTAGCATTTCATGAGTGAGAATGTCAACCGAGGATATTCTGCATAGCATGCAAAGACCAGGAGCCACCCTCGAACCTGTTTTCTTAGCCAACTTGAAGAAGATGAAATAAATCAAGATGGCTAAGGTGAGAATATTTTCAAAAGGCATTGGTTAATTCGAACAAGGACTATGCAGGGAAATTACTGACAATTTGCAGTTGAGAGACTGGGTAGACAAAAAGAGTAATGGAGGGTTGAGCCAATAACAACTAACCCTCTGCTTATGTAAGTTACGTATAGCGCGAATGCTCAGAAGCTCAACTTCAACCACGCAACCTGTATCTTCGCCCAGCAATTGCGCAGCCCGTCTGCACCAACACCTCGCTCAAGATGCTCCCCGTCACCCTTCGCGCTCTGCGCTCCCGCAGCGCAGCGGCAGCCTCCCGCCCCTTTGCCCGCTATGTCTCGACGGCTACAACCAGCAACCAGGTCCCCGCCAACGATCCCGTCAAGCGCGACGCGAAGCAGAACGTCTCGGCAACCAATGAAATGGCTACCTCTTCCGAGGGCTCGTTCGACCAGGTTCTTCAGGAGTCTATGCAGGACGCTGAGGAGTTGAGGACCACACAGGCGCCCAACTACAAGGGTATCTGGTCGAGGAGTCAGAATCCGAGGGCGGTTGCGATGAGCGGGCCGAGATTTGAGCAAACCATCATGGCTGATCAGGTATGTTTTGGCTCTGCTGGGAGATGTGGTGGAGATATGAAGATTGGGCATTATGTTGTTCCAAGGGAGGGAACAAGCGGTTGCTAGTGGGAAGATTAAGAACAACGAAACAATTGCTAACAGGAATCATACAGCCACGCCCATATGCCGCCATTGAGCTCATCCACCAGCAACCCGTCCGCTGGACACATGACCGCGTCGTTTCATGTGACGGAGGAGGCGGTCCTCTCGGACATCCCCGGATCTTTATCAACACAGATAAGCCCCAGATTTGCTGGTGCACATACTGTGGTCTGCCCTTTGTACGTACCACACCTGCTGATTCAAACTGGAATTCTCGAATTTCAGAATATTGGCGGATTCGGGCTTGACAGGATAGTTGCTAACACTGCACAGGCTCATGAGAAGCACCGCGCTGTCCTCGAAGCCACCCCCGAGCACGAGCTTTCATACCCACTGGGACCCAAGGGCAATGCGGCGGAAGTCAACGAGACACAAAAGGTCACCGACGAGCCGCTTTCACAGCGGTAAACCCGTCTTGACTTTTGCGAGGGTGTACATATGTGCTTCAATTGAAAGTCCTGCAAGTAGACATACCACTGATTTTACTTAAATGACACATGACCTTGACCATTCTATGTTAACACTGATTTCGGAAAACTGATCCGTTAACGGGTAAGATGTTGAGATAAGGCAGTTAAACGACAAACACATTGCTCACTTGACCAGTAATTGTTGAATTCTGTGAACTTGACTTATCACAGCTGAAAATATATTGCTCAGAATCTAACTATGGATATCATGTCACCCAGACCTCTCTTTACATCTTCTCTCCCTGAATCGTAGCCACCACCTTGCGCGTATGCTTTGAGTCCCTAAACTCTAAATACCAGATACCCTGCCACGTTCCCGTATTCAATCTCCCGTTCGTAATCGGTATGGTAACACTTGCGCCAACCAGCGCAGACTTGACATGGGCCGGCATATCATCGCTGCCCTCTGCATCATGCAAATAGAGACCCTGGTTTTTCTTGTCCTCCGGCACAATGCGATCGAGCGCCGTGCCCATATCAGCGCGCACATCCTCGTCGAAGTTCTCGTTTAGTGAGAGGGCGCAGGATGTGTGTTGGATGAAGAGATTGAGGAGACCCGTCTTGTACTGCTTGATTTCCGGGACTTCTTTGAGAATGTGGTCGGTGATTAGGTAGCAGCCGCGGGAGCGCGAGGGCAGAGTAAGTGATTTTTGTGACCTAAAATGTATTAGTTCTTTGTTACAAGTATTGGTTGATTGATGGGTTTGCTGAACTTACCAAGACATTATGGATGGTAACGAGCAGATGTTCGGACTGGTACAGACGACGCTTTTGCGCGGTGCAGGTGTGGGTACGAAGTAATTTGCGAGACTGTTGTATGGCGCCCAGAAGATGGATACGAAGATGCCGGGGAACAGCGATATGACGAATATGGAGACGAAGAGGAATGTGGTGAGGTGCGAGCTAGTCGAGTGGGGTTGTCGTTGTTGTTGCTGTTGCGGCATCTGAGCTAAAGTTTGTCGGGTCGAGGGTTCGGAGGTGAGCTGCGAGAAATGTGGGGGTGCTTGTGACGTCAGGGCGAGGCTGTGGCGGGGTTGGGGAAATAGGGAAATGCTATATGAAAGGTACTTTGTAGTATCAGTTTTGACAATCGCTAATTCATATTTTCCTCATGTCTTTTTTTGTTGTCGTCGACTTTTATATTTAATTACTAGTCGTGCAATGTTCTCTCAGATTCCCTACTCAGCCAGCGGACAGTTTCTTTTTTGCATGTCGAAGACATATCAAACGTGAAGCTTCAACACGTAGAAAGCTTGCTTGTGGAATTTTTATCGTCTTAATACCACGTGTATACATGGCGAATGGAATTTACTTACACTATTCACAGATACCAACATAACACAGAGGTTAGTTAGGCGTAACAATTGCGTACATAACGCATGCCAACATAGCCGTATATACTATTAGGAAAATATATGCAGAACCTTTCACCCTCAACTGCAATTTTTAGGGTCCTTCAGTTCTGCTCTTTTTCCAGGCATTGTAGTCTGAGAAATCTGCATACTAGCAGTAGCACACCTGCTCTGATCTCCACAGTGCATACGTAGCAATGTCAATGCAGTCGGATTCGCATGCCCACGCACCCACTGCGCAAGCGGCTAAACCTGCGGTACATTCACCAATTGCAAGGTAGTAAGCTGTACCAGTCAATTCCAAAAATTCCTAGCATCTAATCTGCCCATTGGTCGTCGGAATAGTTAAGCATTTCAGGAATCATAGCGCATCTCTGGACCTGAAAGCCTTTGCCTTCAATACCAGGGAGCCATTGCCAATTAGACACCTGAAGAAACATGGCGTTAGATTGACGGGTTTTTTCTTTTATCATGTATTAGTATCTGACTGACTTGGTACTTCTGTTAGGTACTCAGTAAAGCCCACTTAACTAGGAGTCGCGGGAATAGCGACTACCGCTTGGATATACAAGTAGTCCGGGAAGAACTCATTAACGCTGTTACTTATTACAAACCAAACTTCTGATTTGTAGTATTATCTGGAGGGATGATGGCGAGACAAAAGTATTGAATATCGTTGGAAAATGCTGAATGCTCTATTAGAAATGGCAAATCCCATGAGCCCTGGATACCATTATCTATACACAGCAAATACAGGTCCCCCTCCTATCTGTACCCACAACCTGAACGTTCTGGTTAAAACAATGGGCCGGATGTGAATAATCTAGACAGATGTCAGTCAGCGCAACCATGCTCACGAAAAACAAGTCTATCAATGAGATAACTCAATGCAACTGCCAGAGCGTCCTTGACACTAAAACCCGCACTTGCATACCCCCATCTGCAATGAGATCTCTTTTGGAGATGAAAAAGTCGTAGCAATCATCTGCCTGACAGATTCATCCAACTTTGATCAATTACTCCAAAGATTGCATAAACTTTGCAGAACCCAAAGTTTGTAGATATCATATCAAGTACCTCCACATAGCTCTTTTTAGCTGAATCGATACTTCACGCACAATGATTAGGGTTACGTCAAGCGAAATTATCCTCGTTCTTACGATGCCATTCCATAATTCGTACTCCTCATTTCCCCATCCTCGATGTTAACTTCCCATCGCCCCGCTTTCCACCTCCTCTGTCGAAGGTCCGGCACGTAGCATGTAAGTATGTCCACACAGATATCAACATAGAGATAAATCTTCCTTTTCATTCTTTTTTCTGGTCTTGTTGCTGATTTTTAGGGTCCGGCGTAATGGTGCTGGGATTTGAGGCTGTGTTGAAGTGGTTAAGTTGGACTTTGGGGTTTCGCTTGCGGAATGACATGCTAGGATGATGTGGCGATGTGTAGTGTGGATTTTGTGTTGGTGAGATGTGGAATGTCATATTCATAATGCGAGGAAAAGACAGTGGTGTGATGAGTGCGAGGAATGCGTTCACGTTGGATAGGATAATGTCAACGGGAGTAATTAACAATATCGCATGGGAACGGCAGTTATACCATCAGTGCGGTATCCGATGGTCATCGTTACATTTGCGTTCATAATTCAGACATGACATAGTACTGTACATGTCCGTGGTTTTATCCATATATAGTGTGCAAAGACAGCAAAGAAACTTTTTGGTACTAAGTTTGATTGAATTTGTCATTGTATTTGCCATGGAATCTTGTACATCTCCTCACTCCATTACCGCATCATGGTCGACAGGGCAATCAGACTGTATCCTGTCGAATACAGACCTGCCTGAAAAGGTGATATGATTCCAAACGCCAACATGCAAAGTCATTCTCATAGACTCAACTGAACCCAAAAGAAAAAAAAGGGGTATCCCATAAATCAAAAGATAGAACATGAACATCCCTCATCGCTCCTCATCTCCACTCCACATGATCTGACTTCCCCCCGCCTCCAATACCTCCACACCACACTCACTGGCCCTCATCTACGCCCGATGAAACACCAAAAACCCAATCTCAGCATCCATCATCCACCGCCCAGGATGACACTCATTCTCAATCTGATAATACGACCGCAAATGCCACTCGCCATTCACCTCGCGGCACCAAAACGGGTCGTCATCGCGCGCATCCGCCGGCCGAATCTTGCGCGCATCATACGCACCACGTTGCGTCGCGATGCGGCGATTCTCGAGCTGGATCTCCTCACGGGTTGGGGCTTGCGGCGTGTAAGCGTGGCCGTGCGCGTATGCTGGTCGGGTTTCGCGCAGGAGTTGGGCGGTGGGTGATGCATACAGCGGGGCTTGGGCGTTGGTTACGTGGTAGGTAGTTGTTGTCGTTGTAGCATGGCCGGGGGGATAGACGTGCGCCGTGTAGCCGTAGGTGGGCACGGTGTTGTAGTAGGACCGCTGGTAGGAGAAGTAGAAGTTAGCAAGGGGGTATAGCGAGCCGTAAGGGTAGGAGTTATAGTAGGTGTAACCAGGGTTGTAGTAGGGGTAGAGGTAGGTGGGGCCGTAGAAGGGGCGAGTGTTGTATACCACAGGTTGACAAGCGGCTGCTGCTGGGTAGCCAAATCCGTAGGCATAGGCGCCGCCAATTATACCGGTGGGTGCGGCACCATTGGGAGCTTGTCCCGCGTAGCTAAGGATGCCGCGTTGTCCGTAGCGAGGGGTGTAGATGTACTGGTGGCGAGGCTTAGGGTATGCCTCCATTGTGGCGGTGGGTTGTCTGAGAATTTGGGAAGTGATTGGGGCGTTGAAGGTTGCGATGGTGTTGAGGTGAGGAAGTGGGATAGGCGGCAATAGAGGGTTCGCAGTGTGGCGAAGCAAGGAAAGAGTCAAGGTGAAGGCTAATGTGAGACGCCTACCCGACAAACGGAACTCAAGAGCAAAGCCGCACACCAGGACTTGAAGGCCGCAGCGTGTAGTTGCTCATGCGAGCCAATTGTAAGGGAGAAGAGGGGCGGTGTGAGGGAGAAAGGGCAACAGGCAACGCAATCAGTGGAAAGGGGAAGTAGAAGAAACCTACCATGGAGTAACGAGTCGGCATAGCAGCGCGAGCTCTAACGTGATATCCCGTTCCATATCCATATTCAGAGTAGGATCTGCGATACAAATCTCTAACAAAGTCTTGAGGCAGCGGTACATTGGGGTAGCGGTCTAGATAGACGAGCTCCCTATTTGTGTAGCGACCTGAAGGCGGACGAGCGTAGTATCTTGAAGGGTAATAAGGGCCACCAAATCCATACCTACGGCGGCGGGACATGCCATGGCGTGGGAGATAGGTCTTGACGAATCGGCGCTCGCCATTGCGGACTTCAACCCTAGTTTCGTACTGATATTCATCACCATCGAAGCACATGATGTTGAGCGTGAGGGTAAAGGCGCGAGGGTAAAGCAGATCCGAATTGGATTGGGCTGACGACAAAGAAAGTAAGATGGACTAGAAAGTTGATGAAAAGCGAAGCAAACCTTGACCCAAGGCGTTTGTACAGGGACGAAAGGGGAATCTAGACTTCACCCTCGATTCCAACAGCAACAATTGGAGTCGAAATTTCCTCAGCATGATTTCATAACTCCATCAATTCTTCCCTATCCCACCCTTCCGCACAGCACCACCCCCCACAGCCCCCGTCCCCGCCCCAGCCGCCTTATCCCCCACATCCTTGCCCCTCCCAAATAGCGTCTTAAACCTGCTCAGCACAGGCGCAACAGTCCACCTCGCAAACGCCGGCGTAGCCCACACACTAAACACAATCCTCGGCACCAAAAACATCTTAACAACCGCATACGCCGTCGCAAACTCCACCACCAGCCTAACCCCTCCCTCGCCCACATTCCACGCCTGATCCACCTTCCGCAACTTCTGCTTCTTCTGCATATCGTCAACCTCACGCTCAGCTTCCAGCGCTTCCTCGCCGCGGATCCAGCCCTTGCGCTTGAAATAGCGTCCGAAGCGCTCCACACCTGAGGCGATCCATGCGCCTTCTGCGATCCAGGGTGGTAGCCAGTGCGTGTAGTGGAAGTAGCCTGCGAGGCCGAAGAGGGGAATTACGGCGGTAAGTTCGTGGAGGATGAGGAAGGAGGTTATGTGTGTGACGGGCGCGTTGCCGAGTGCATTCGTGTATTTGTGCAGGAACTTGGGGAGGCGTCGGTTGAAGCGGTCAATTCGCGATTGAGATGTTGGCGCGGGGACGGGCGTTACGGGTTCTGTGGCATAGCGGCGGAGAGTTGGGTTGCGCGTGCAGTGAGGTTGATGACGTGCAGTCGCTTGTAAGAGGCTTCTTCGTAGCATGGTTGTCGCCAGTGTTTCCGCCTCTTTTAGGTTTTTTTCTTCTGTACTCTTCACTTCTACCTCACCCCGCAGGTTCAAGTGACTTTTTGCGCAGTAGAACGTGCTGCAGTTCCATACTGGGTGGGTATGGATGTTTTGTCGTGTATGACGAAGTCGTCGGAAGTCTAGCGGGCCGAGCCTCTTTCATCGCGTCTCTGCCATGCGGCAATTGTGGAGCCTCACTCTTCCCTTGACCATTCCAATATCAGCACATGGTCACGAGGACCTTGCAGAGCCAAACACACATGGAATATGCACATTCAATGACACAGATTACGCACAGAAGCTGTCATTAATATTTTTGTTACTACGCTGCAATGGACACGCTGCCGACCCATTTGTCTACACTATTCTATTGCATGCGACTGCTTCGTACATTCGAGGGTTTTATATCACCCTCAAAGCTTTTCTACAACATCAACGAATTCATCCAGATTCCGTACCGGCCGCACGCCGGTACTGATCTGCATGCTCGCCTTCCACGCATGCACATCCTTGATGAGAACTGGATGCGACGCATCAACCACACTCTTTACATCCGCGGCCGCATCTAGTGTCTGTGGTGCTGCTGGCAAGCCAGAGTCGGCGACACCGAGTGCAGCCTTTGCTTCATCTAGTACCTTGGTTGCAACGTCACCCTCCACTTTGATGTCTTCGCTCAGATAACGAGTCACAGCTTTCGAGATCTCGTCAGTGGACGATGCATCGGCCACGCGGGCCTGGAAAGCCGCATCATCAAACTTGAGTTTGTGTTCAGTGAGAACAATCTGAAGTGAAGCGGTAGCAGAAGTCTTCTTTTCCTCGATCGATGGCTCCTTGGCCTTGGCTTGTGCTTGGAGGTGCACTGACAGCTTGGAACGCTGTGAAGACGACGTCGAGACATATCGGCCATAAAATTCAATCATGTCCTTCTTTGAGAGCTTTTCAAGGTTCTCAGCGTCAACGTCGGCTGTGTGATCGTTAGCATCGTAATAATATTAGGACTATAGGAAGACATACCTTGCAGGAAATCATACGAGTCACTGTAGATATGATTCCAGAACCTGTTGTCTTCTGATGAAAGGTTCTTGAGCTTCGCCAAGCGTTTGTTGATCATGGCTCGCTTGTGGCTCTCAAAGTCTTCTTCGCTCATCGCAGCAAGCGTTCCCTCGAAAGTGTTGAGGAAGTTTTCAATACGGCCTTCCAAGTATCGGCAGTCCCTCTCACTCTGGATCAAAATGCGGTACCCAGACCAGACGTCATGGAAGCTGGACCCAGAAAAGACGACATAACCAAGCTGTTCAATGGTACGAAGTTGATTGAAGCAAGGCTCATCTGTCATCTGTCCAAGGAGCAATAGTTTGGCACGGGTGACACTGTCATAGTGATGTCCAACGTACAAGTTGTACTCAATGCAGTGGTTGACGTTTGCCGGGTCGCTTAGTTGCTTTTCGTAGATGAAGTTGCACCCCGAAGGCCAAAGGAGACCTCGGCGGGTGGGCATCTGGTTCGCAGGCAGTCGCTTGGGCTGGATAGTTCTTTCTACAAGGTCGGTGATTCTCAAAGCTTCCTCCTTGTACAAATTGCCATGCGCAAGCACCTCGATCTGGCACTGGGCAAGGATCTGCGGGGAAAACTGCTGCACATCTTTGGCTGTGATATTGTCCAGTTCTGGAAGTAGTTCGTCGTTCATCACACACTTTTCGCTCTTGAACTGTCTGGAGTAAGTGCCAACCTGGTGGAAAGGCTGTCCATACTCCCAGTTGCGCAGAGACCGTAGCATACGATCATGGATGATGTTGAAACGATCCTCCGTGATTTCGAGATCCCGAACCTGGAGCAACACCTTCTCCAGTAGTACGTGCAACTTGTCATTGTAGCCGCTAACCGTTATCGACAAGCCACTGATGTGGTTGGTGAAATCATACACCAGTCCCGCAATATCAGCGTCATAAGCATACTCGACCAGAGCATCGTTCACAAGCTCACGATAGAGCGTGCACAAAAGTGTAACGCGTGCGGTGACGTTGGTCATCGGTGTTCGGAAGTAGATGTGAACGTTAGCTTTGGGCACCCAAAACTGATCGTCCTTCTTCCACCATATGCGGACATTGTCATCGTGACGAACAAGCTTTGGTTCCTTGCTTGGTTGTGCAACCTCCTTCTTTTCAACATCCAATCGAGTTGGTATAAACTCATTCTTGTGGGGGAAGTGCAATTCTGCTGGTCGGTTCTTGCTTTCAAAAGCCTCCTTGATCTCTGCGAGGAAGTCTCCTGGTATTCTCTCAATCTTGTACTCCGTCCCATACCACTTCTCCTTTTGATCCCAACTACCCGGGAAATCTTGGCTAATGATGGTCAACCTGAAGTTGTCTGGTCGCAGAAATGACATTGCCTCATTGATCAGGTTGGCGTCGAACTTCCTAATAACGGCCGGCCCACTGAGCAACATCTTACGGTCATATGGCTTCTGCATGATACCTGCCAACCCGCTGGCAGTCCGGCTTGGTGGGCTCTTTTGCTTGAAGCGGAACTCTACCTCACTGATGCGCATCAGCTCTTCTACTACCCACTCTTGGGGTGGCTGATCGCGCATCAGACCAATGTATTGGAAGACAGTTTTGACGACTTCTTTGTAGTTCTTCAGGCCATCTTCTGTTAACTTGATGTTTACAGTAAACAGCCCTGACCCTGGACACAGAGTCGAGCCTCCTGCGCCGAGTCCATTTGCCCAACCCTTCGCTTTAAGGTGCGCAAGAACGCTACCAGGGCCTTCATGACCGAGCAAATGACTAAGGTATCTTGATGGATGCGATTCGTAAAAGTTCTCTTCGTCGCGGTAGGCAAACTGAAGGTCCAGCGACCGAGACTGTAGAACTGGCCGAGCAAAGGTTTGCGTCAAAAGCTCTGTCTCTGTGTATACAGGCACATCCCAGCGGTTCTGTTCGAGGTTTTTGTTTGGCACCTTAGAAAAGATTTCTTCTACCCATGATTCCAATGTGTCCAGACTCTCCTTGCCCAAGACTACCAGCTTCATCCTATTGGCGGAGTAGTGTGTCGAGTGGAACTTGATAAACTCATCACGAATCTTGACGCCACGTGCTATGGGGTCGTCATGTAGGGTTTTGTAACTACCTGTGGAGAAGTGGTTGTAGGGGTGATTGGGATTGGCAAGCGCCTTGTTGAGCTGGTGCATGCGCCAAGTGTCATTCTGGAGGTTTTTCTTATTCTCTGAATCCACCGCCTTGAGCTCGCGGTCCACCGTGTCTTCGAGAAATAGCGGACTAATGAAGAATTGACCAAAACGATCCAATGCACCTCGTAGCGGTGACTCATCTACCGACTCCAACAGGTTTGTCGATGAGGCTTCTGGCGTCACAGCCTTACTGGCCGTGGGCGAGGTGGCAGCGTAGGAGAGTTCGAAATAATAATTTGTCGATGTGGAGGCGGTAAAGGCGTTTGAGTAGCCACCGTGGCGTGTCAAGTACTGGTTGTACGCATTCTCTTCTGGATACTTCTCGGTGCCCATGAACAGCAGATGCTCTACCGCATGGGCAATACCTGGCATGTCGGGCGCATCGCTGAAGCTGCCCACATTGACATCCAGCGCCGCACTAGCCTTGTCGGTCTCCGCCTCGTGTATCAAAAGGACTTCCAATTGGTTTGGCAGAGTAACGATTCGATAAGAGCGGTCGTCAAGCTGCGGTCTCTCGAGATCCTCAATTCTCTGTCGAACAGCCTCCCGTTCCAGCGCTCCAGCCATGTTGGCTAACTGATTCCTTTTTCTTGGTGCGTTTGTGAGGCTTCGCTGGGTCGCAGGTGGCGCGGCGATGGCAGTCTGGGGGAGGGGAGAGTTATATATGCGGCGTGGCTGGCGGAGACTAGTGGCGGGAGAGATCAACGCTGGGCAATTTGCTGACAGTACTGTGTACCGCGCGACCAACGTGGCAGCGGATAGTGTAGATGGGGTGGTTTGGGGTCGTGGTACGAGCGACAGATTTCCCAGAGACTGCCGTGTGCCTAAAGAGCGGAGCATCCACAAGAGCTGCCGTGGAGCCAGCCGGTGGCTGTGAAGGCGAGAAGGGGACGGGCGTTGTCAACACGGTACTGCTCCAATCGCTGTAACAGTAACCTCGCACGCAAGCAACCCAGAAGAGCTAGTGCGCCCAAGGGAGGCAATGGGCGGTGAGGGAGACGAAAAAGAAAACAGCGGGCGGATGCGGAGGAATGAGGATCTCGCAACAAGAGTAGACAACCCAAGGTGGAGATCCGAGTCCCCGGGAGGGATTCAACATGAGATCAAGTGGGCTGTAGATTCTCGATAAGACATGCCATGCACCTATTATCGGCGCTGCTGCAATTACCCGTCCACCTTTGATTCTCGTTTGGCGCCAACATGGTGCCCAAATCATTCCAGGCCGGCTATTCAAACACAGAGGGCTTCCGAAAGGTCGTAAAGGCGACAATTTACATCAAAAAGAAGCACGGCATGTCAGACGAAGACTTTATCGACTACTATAACAATAAGCATGCGCAGAGGGCCGTGCCCATCCTCCAGCGCCATGGAATTATCAGCTACAGCCTTGTAGGCACTTCGCTTTCATATACTACTCTGCCTTGAAGGCATTTGCGGCATTACCCAGGCTGAGACCGCAACAGACATACCATCTTGAGCGCGACCGAAAGGCCATCCAGGACATCATGCAGGGAAACGCAAAGTTGATGGATCATGACGCCATCTGCACCTTTGTCTTCCCCGACTATCTCGCGCTAGCCAAGTTCATGTACAACAAGGAAGGCGCTGCTTTGAACGGCGACCACGACAACTTCATGGACGACAGCCAGATGAAGATGATGGTTGGCGACGAGTACATGCTGGTGGAAAATGGACAAAAGGTTGGCTGATCGCACTCGCGATCGAAGAAGACCAAGTCTCCACGGGGTATCATTGAACCGTACAAGGCGTATAAATGTCAAGCCAGCGCGCGTCCTTCCTATCTCTGGCCTTTGCTGTTCCCTCTGCCCGCAGATCCCCGTGGGGCTGACGGGTTGGAGCAATTTGCTGCTATATGCCCCTTCTCCCCACATTTGTAGCAATCCACATTGTTCATGCGACCAGATCCTCCACTAATGCCTCCGCCGCCGCCACCCGATCGCCGACCGCCCGAAATAGATGTTAAGCCATTGAGGCTTCTGTTTTCGTTCTGTCGCGTCAGTGTTCCGTTTAGCGTGCTGTTGCCCATGTTTGCCCTCTTCTTCTTGGATTCTCGCTTTTCCGAAGCCATTTCGCGCTTCGTCTGTCGGATAAGATCTGCTGCAGCGTCGTCGGAGTCGTAATCGTCCGATGAAGACTCCGAGTCGGATTCCGAGTCATCTGTTTTTACCATCGGTACCGAAGTCTACAACACCATTAGCCAAGAGAAACTACTCGAGTCAGATGATACGTACATCTGCCTTTTTGACACCACCACCAAACTGCATTCTCACGGGTCTGGTGTCTTCTTCTTCTTCTCCGTCCTCCTCTGAATCGTCTTGCGCATCAATTTCCGCATACCCCGCGTGCCTGACCTGCATAGCATCTTGCCGCTTCCCCTTGAGAGTATCTTGAAAGCTCAGTACCCACTTGGTTTCACCCGCGTATTGCGCCGCCTTGTCCAGTGCCGCCTGACGTTTTGCTTCTTCGGCATCGAGCCCTGATTGTATAATCTCTTGATCTGAAGTTCCCACGGCAGATGCGCCATATGACAGACGCGCCTTCTTGGCCGGAGGTCCATTGGAGGTAGCCGGCGACGAAGGCGAAGACTTTGCTGCAGCACGCTGCATGAACTATGCATGGGTTAGCAAGTGCCGTGAGCACGCGAAGTCGCAGCAACTTGCCTTCATGCCCATGAGTCCTTTGGACATTGTTTTTGGTGTGTTTCCCGACATTTTTCAAGGTGAATCTATGGTATTGCAAGCGACTGGAAGAGTTGGATTGTGATTGCAATGAAGGTCGTCGGATCGTGTTTTCGCCCAGTCGCGTTGCATCAACTTTTGGTGCACGGACCCACTCCTATCGATAAGCGGGCAGCGGGTGCGGAAATGATGCAACCGGGCAAGGACGGTAGCTGAGTTCTTCACCCCAGTTATGAGCACAGTCAGCTTTTGGTTATGGCCTACATATTGCCTATCCCGACTTCATCTAACTTTGAAATTAGGTCCGTGTCCCGGCATAGAAGTAAGCATATTCAAGAACAGGTTGCACTCGAATGCCACTCGCGTGAACAGGCCTACGTCAGTGGTATGGGAGACAAAGATGACTACATTAAGGGATAATTAAATTATAGTTCCAAACGCTCTAGCGCGCCGCCTCGCTTTTCATTGTCCCGAAACCCAAAGACTAAGTAACAAAACCTGATCTAATTACATAGTATCTGTACTCCAAACACCTACCATAAGGCTTGGTCACTTCATTTCCAGAAACCCCCTAAAAGGCAGCTGTGGAAGCCCTAATTATAACTCCACACCAGGTCATCGGGATATTATTGAGAGTTTAGCCAATTGAAACTCTAGTGATAGGCAACTCTGAGGACGACGTTGATTCATAATGGGTCGTCCTGGTGGAGAGTGTTTCGTAAATCGTGATGCGGCAATATGCCAGAACAGTGCTATTGCAGTGTCGCAGCAGCGTGAAAGATGATCAGGTAGACCGGGAGAGGTTTGAATGGAGAGACCTCGAGAAGAGAGCAGCTTTCATCTGTCGATAGGCTTCGATGGCGGCTTGGCGTGACTGAGCGTCGGTGATAGACTCAGTGGACGAGCTCGAACTCCGTTCAGGTACCGACAGTGTCCATGACGATATATCCGATGCGCGCGTAGGCGTCAGAAACGGGTGTGACGACGGGTGAAGAGAGACTGGAGCCATTGGTGTTGTGAAAGGATGGAGATGGTATCAAAACTTGGATCTCAAGGTCAACGATACTATTTAACGCTGCCAAAAAAGCGGCGCTCCACGGACAGATATATGGCTCTTGTCGATTTGTCACAGCATAATCTTTATCCTTGCATATAGAAGGAGTACTCCGTAATACGTGCGGACCAAGTTCTCCGAAACATGTCCCGAAATGACGATTCAGGCTTACCGAGCAACGGCCCCATCAAATTACGTGTTTGAGACTCTCACTACAGTGGCAAAACAACAGTACATGCGCGCATGGCGAATAAGACGAACAAAATGACAGCCTACACAGACCTAGAGTACATAGACCTATGCGGACCCGCAGAAGCATGCAAGGTGTCGGGCGATAGCAACCCGCCAATGAGTACGCAACGGCACAGCGGCAGTAAGTAGGCGTGACCCAGCGGCCATGAGGTCGGGAAATGGATTTGCATACTTGACAAATACTAGATTATCGGACAAGGCCCAATCGAGTACCCGAGGAGAGATGCCCACGCTTACCATACGCTCGGTACGGTCTGATTCCAAATCGCCATATGCGTAATCGGCGCTAACGGCGCCTAGCGTGCTCAACCTACCTTGTCCAAACACCACTGTAGTGGCTCTCACTCAAATCCCACACATGCGTTTGAACACCTGCGAAAAGCTTAATCTATACCCAACTCCTTTGTCCTCAACGCACATTCGTGAACGCCCTCGTATCCGGCGCCCCTCACGCATGCTGATGTTACGCCATCAGATCGCACTGTAACGATCTTTGCGCCCCAACCCCGGTCAGCCCGGATGCTATTACTGCGCAAGCCTCAGGTGGCCCAGGAGGCTCGTCACTACCTTCCACATCTGACCAAAAAAGCACAAGCGTACAGCATGTAGAGTACGTGAGTATATAGATACGGTATCGCGCGACTATCCTCCGCCACACCTGCTGTTCGCCTACTCAGTATTGATTGGGGAACATTGGCCAGGCGCCCGGCGTAATGCGTTTCAACCACACCGCTTCCTAGAATGGTGACAAATTCCGGTGCAGCTGCACACCAGCCCACTCCAGCATGCACCCTAGTTCTTAACTGTCCAGCTTCGTCTTGGCTGCTTGGGTCCTCGATGATAATATCATCTCAGCAACATCTCGCCAAGATGCGCAGTCTCTGTCCAGATGGTGCTCATATTGACCTGCCACGTCGGCATTGCATTTGCACTATTCCGAGTTGTTTGGCTCCCACTCGTCGCCTGTAAGGCAACTTCCATGCGACATCCATGTTCACGCCGACAACTTCATGCCTCGTGTCGCCGAATCACCCTTGCGTTCCAAGAGATGATACCGGGCTTGTTATGGTTTCTGCCAACGAATGCCTCTTGTCAAAACTGGAAACAACTAGAAAACTCGTATGATCCTGTTGCTAACATATAGACACCTGGCAAATAATCGGCTTGCTTGAGTCGGTAAAGATTGCCCTTTGTTCGAGAGGTACTGCAGGTAGAGGCACACTATGCAGACTATCCTCGCATGTGCCTCCCTCGTACGTCACTCTACTAATGCGTAGAAGTAGCATGTGGTGGCGCGTCGCTTAGAGGTATTCTCCGAGTGGCTTTTAATGCCCTCTTCACACAGCTGCCCTAATACGATTCGAGAACAAAGCCTGGATCTTTTGCTTAGCATTACTCTTCTACGAAACATCATTGGCCTCCAATAGAAACATGTTCCAGGAAATCCGTATGACTTCACACAGGTATAGACCGGAAGGTCGTAGCCCGCAGGTGACGACCCCGCTCTGAACCATACTATGGGCACGTGTGTACCAGCGCATGCACTTCGCGTGCACTTCGCTATATTCCGGAGCAGCACCCCAACCTCGAAGAATTGATTTGATCTTCAAAGAGACGTCTCGGTTTGAGTAGCCTATATGTATACCGAATGGTCACTTGTCTCAGCATCGCATACCGAATTGTGGGCGTTGACTTGCTTCAAGAACAAGATCGGAAAACGCTGGCCTCAGTGGCTCTGCGTCATCATGTCAACCACTATCACAATACTCTCCCGAGGCACAAAGATCAGCCTAGACCATATGTACATGCCGCCATAAGGATAGACCTGTAGTGGCTTGCAGTGCACCCTCACCTCCGGAGCCACCCTATCGCTCTGCAAATGCTTCACGGCTGCTATAAGCTCCAGATCATCTACATCACCTGAACCCGTCATGACGCATGCCCAATCACCAAGCTGGTTTGTTATCCGATCGAAAGCAACTGCAGATATCGGCTATAACGCCCTCGTCCCTACAGTTATCTTCACCGCCCTCGCTTTAGTCATGGTCATTCTGCGGTTGTGCAGCAGAACTTGTTCAAATCCAAGTAGAGTCGGATTAGAAGACTACTTCATTACAGTTGCTGTAGTAAGTGTGTCTGTTGCTTATCACCAAAAAAAATAAGCCTAACCATCATAGCTGCTGTCGATGGGCTTCACAGCAGTCATTGGGCAAGGCAAGCGTCACTAGAGTCGATTGAGGTTTGATGGGGTAGCTAACTGAGGGATAGAGGTTAGTATCGACATTGCAGATCTTGGAGAAAACGTCACATACCCCGCATCGCTATCTGCTATGCTCAAGGTGAGATGCCTGGGTGTATGAATGTACTAGGCTAACTGCATGAAGCTTGTACTGGCTCAAGCCATTCTCTATCATCTCGCGAGCAATCTTGTCAAAGCGTCCCTCATACTACAGTACATTCGCCTCTTTTCGCTCGTCCCACACGTTTTGTGGAGTTGCTATGTTCTTCTCATCCTTGTATTCAGCGCTACGGCCTGGGGAGCGTTGGGTAACGTTTTTCTCTGTCGCCCAATTCGGAGTTATTGGGATATCACGGTAGCTGGAGTCTGCATGAACAAGGAACGTCACTTTTGGTCAACCAGCATCATTGGTATTGTGGTCGATGTCGCAGTCTGGATACTGCCTCTTCCAGTCGTCGGCCGACTTAGTCTTCCGAAGCGACAAAAGACAGGTCTATTGGTCGTTTTTGGACTGGGCGGATTGTGGGTATCTTGATGGGCTTGAGCGAGTGTTTATATACTGACATGTAACACAGCGTGTGCATCATAACAATTCTACGACTTGCTCTAGTCCGTTATGCCATGGTCAACGGTCAAGTTACAAGTAAGTTACTGTAGGCCATTTTGACTCAACATTAACCTGAACAATGCAGGGTGCGGCACTCTTGCAATCGTCTTCTCGTCCATCGAGATCAATGTTGCAATCATCTGTGCATCACTACTCGTGATGAAACCTTTGCTTGCACGCTTTCTACCATACATTATTTCCGAGCAACCCCTGTCTGCGGCAGAGGACGGGAGGGTTAGTCGGGCTTTGACAAGCACACACATGCTGCGAACCAGCATTGCGGATGCAGCAGAGAAAAGGGAGCGCCACGAACGGAATGACACCTTAGTTGAGATGAATGGGTCTTCAGGATGATATGTCATGCTGGAAAAGGCTGGGGAAACGTGGGCGGCATGCAATGTACTGGTAATTATCAGCTGCAGCTTACCGGAGCAGCTCTGAATGCAGTTTCGTCGATGACGTAGATGAACAGCTCCGCGAAGATGATTGTGCACCCTGAAGGTTCCAGAACTCCAATGATGTCTGATGCATAGCTGTCCCACTTAGAAGTGCTATGTGTATCCCGCATTAAAAAAATTAAAAGAAGGTTGCTGTAAATGCCGAGTACGAGTAGCGGTTGCGGGACAAATGGAGGCAGTGACGAAGCGCGGTTGGCCGGCGGCAGATGACAAGGAAGGTCCCCACCAAGAGTTAGCGCATGGTCCAAGCTCAACCTCCAACTACTGCAATCATCATCGCATCGTGAGGCTGCAACAATACCACCTACAAGCCAACGACAGCGAGTGGGACATATAGATATACACGATGCCTCCTGTAAGCGATTAGATGCATTTGGACTTGCGTACAGGCAACTGACTATACTGCGCAGAAGAAGCAGGACCAGAAGTCGGAGGGCGGCCAGGAACATGGTAAGCTTCAGCAATGCTGCGACAAACAATCCGCTGACTCCGGACAGGCGCCATCTTCTCCATCTCCGGGTGCGTTTATACCAGGCAGTGCTCCGAACAAATACTGACCCATTCAGTCCCGTCATCATCGCCGAGAACATGATCGGATGTGCCATGTACGAGCTTGTATGTGCGCCATATCCATATCTAATGGGACCGTTACTGACAATCGCAGGTCCGTGTTGGTTATGACAATCTTGTGGGTGAGGTCATCCGAATCGAAAACGACAAGGCCACAATTCAAGTCTACGAAGAGACTGGTACGCACTCCGCCGACATATCAAGCTTGGTATGAAATCTTGGCTAATGTTTCGCAGCTGGTGTGACCGTCGGCGACCCCGTCTACCGTACCGGACAGCCGCTGTCTGTCGAGCTCGGCCCTGGTCTTATGGAGACCATCTACGACGGTATTCAGCGTCCCCTCAAGGGCATTGCCGACGACGCAAAGAGCATCTACATTCCCCGCGGTATTGATCTGCCCGCTCTCGACCGCAAGAAGAAGTGGGACTTCACACCCGGTTCGCTCAAGGTCGGCGACCACATCACTGGCGGCGATGTCTTTGGTACAGTCTTCGAAAACAGTCTTCTTAGCGAGCACAAGATCCTCCTGCCTCCCCGCGCAAAGGGTACCATTACTCGCATAGCCGAGAAGGGCAGCTACACGGTCGACGAGAAGATATTGGAGCTGGACTTCAATGGCACCAAGACTGAGTACAGCATGATGCACAAGTGGCCCGTCCGAGTGCCCCGCCCCTCCAACGAGAAGTTGTCCTCGGACCAACCGCTCATTGTCGGTCAGCGTGTGCTCGATTCCCTGTTCCCCAGTGTTCAGGGTGGTACTGTGTGTATTCCTGGTGCCTTCGGATGCGGCAAGACTGTCATTTCCCAGTCTCTGTCCAAGTTCTCCAATAGCGACATCATCGTATACGTCGGTTGTGGTGAGCGCGGAAACGAGATGGCTGAAGTCTTGATGGATTTCCCAGAGCTCACCATCACCGTCGACGGCAAACAGGAGCCCATTATGAAGCGTACCACCCTCATTGCCAATACCTCAAATATGCCTGTGGCTGCCCGTGAAGCTTCAATTTACACTGGTAGTAAGTACTCACTGCTTGTTCTACATACTAAGGCCAGGCAGCTAACAAGACGATACAGTTACTGTTGCCGAATATTTCCGTGATCAAGGTAAAGACGTCGCGATGATGGCAGACTCATCGTCACGATGGGCAGAGGCGCTTCGAGAAATTTCCGGTCGTCTAGGAGAGATGCCTGCTGACCAAGGTTTCCCTGCCTACCTGGGTGCTAAGCTTGCATCTTTTTATGAGCGTGCTGGACGCGTTGAGGCTCTGGGTAGCCCCGAGCGATACGGCAGTGTTTCAATCGTCGGTGCCGTCAGCCCGCCAGGTGGCGATTTCTCTGATCCTGTGACTACAAGTACACTGAACATTGTGCAAGTCTTTTGGGGTTTGGACAAGAAGCTGGCTCAGCGCAAGCATTTCCCATCAGTCAACACCTCGATCAGTTACAGCAAGTACACCACACCTCTGGACAAGTTCTATGCGAAGAACAACCCCGATTTCCCACGGCTGCGTGACCGCATCAAGGAGCTTCTAACGACATCCGACGATCTCGACCAAGTCGTGCAGCTTGTGGGTAAGTCAGCGCTCGGTGACAGCGATAAGATTACGCTCGACGTGGCTACGCTACTCAAGGAGGACTTCTTGCAACAGAACGGATACTCAGACTACGACCAGTTCTGCCCGCTGTGGAAGACGGAGTGGATGATGAAGAACATGATGGCTTTCCACGACGAGGCGCAGAAGGCAGTTTCTCAAGGACATTCATGGCCCAAGATCCGAGACGCTACTTCGGACATCCAATCGCAGCTTCGTTCAATGAAGTTTGAGCTGCCCAGCGATGGCGAGGAGGCGGTCACGAAGAAGTACGAGCAGCTGCTACAGAAGATGACGGAGAAGTTTGCATCTGTAGTTGACGAGTAGATGCATGTGGCTGGAGGCGACAGTCTTTTTGTTGGTTGATAATCGCGACAACTGAGTACAATACATATTCTATGTTCGTTGAGATGTGTACACTGGACCGATGTGGTGTGAAAATGAGATGATATGAAAGGTTTCTAATGGACGCATTGGCTGTACCGCATGTCATCAAGTCAGGTACACACGTTATCTATGTATCAAGTCAAGCCTATCTTCTTTTGTAGAATTGGGACAAAAAACTGTACTACTGTAGTTTGTTTGTATTAGGCAGCCGTATTTGGTTTTGGGTCAGGGGCAATGGGACGGGTGCCTGATCTGATGACGACGCTGCTTCGCGTCCTGTGATGGCGCTGCCTATCACCTGGTTGCGAAGGGATATTTGCCACACGGATGAGGGATGGACGTGTGGGTGCGTTGTCACCAAGGCGATCGAGGGCACTTGATATCAGTCATATGACTGGTGACGTGTGTCGCAAAAAAGACTGGTTGTCGCAAGCCCTTTGCCAGCCCGGAGCAGTCTGTTAATAGTGTCTGTTGCAGAATTATCATTGGCAGAAAAAATATGTGACTCGTGGCGTACTGTCACTATTGGTGCTAGAAGCTGCTGGTATCTCTGCATCTTCTGTTGGGGGTTTGCAAGCCGAGTTGTGTGGCTGAGCTGTGTGGCGTACTCAGCGTATCGAAGCTCGGGCTCCCAAACGTTACAACCTGTAGCAGCTACGCAACCTGCAATCAAGAACCCCCCAGATCTCATACACCTCCGTTTCGCACACTCTACACAACACCCGCCCTCCTGCTTAAACCCTAAGCATCTATCCTTCTTGAAGCGCCTATAAGAGACGCCTGACAAACACAATCCACAAATCGCCGACCATGGCGGCAAACCCTAATGCGTAGGCACATACATGTTTTGGGCAGCCTCTCGCAACAAGGAGAACTAACACTTCAGCAGTATCAACGTAAACGACCCGGGGCTGATTACACTCGTCAACAAGCTCCAGGATGTATTCACCACCGTCGGAGTACGTTACCACCCCCTTACTACCTCAGCACTCCATTTCGCAACACGTAGACTAATGCCTGACTCAGGTCCAAAACCCCATAGATTTGCCCCAAATCGCAGTCGTAGGATCGCAGTCTAGCGGAAAGAGTTCGGTGCTTGAGAACATTGTCGGACGAGACTTGTGAGTGTTTGCAATTCGCGACACCGCTTTAGCGATGACATGCTAACGATAGCCCTGTAGTTTGCCCCGAGGAACCGGTATCGTTACCCGAAGGCCGCTCATTCTCCAACTCATCAACCGCGCATCCAGTTCACAAGCCAACGGCACTAGCGAGGGGGCCAAGACCACAGACCAAGAGAACAATGTCGACGAATGGGGCGAGTTTCTGCACATTCCTGGCCAAAAGTTCCATGACTTTAGCAAGATACGAGATGAGATTGTAAGGGAGACGGAGCAAAAGACTGGTCGCAATGCAGGAATCTCGCCAGCGCCCATCAATCTGAGGATATACTCGCCGAACGTCCTCACACTTACACTGGTCGACTTGCCAGGTCTAACCAAGGTGCCTGTTGGAGATCAACCCAGGGATATCGAGCGACAAATTCGCGAGATGGTTCTCAAGCAGATCAGCAAGCCCAATGCCATCATTCTGGCTGTCACCGCTGCCAACACCGATTTGGCCAATTCGGACGGTCTGAAGCTCGCGCGCGAGGTCGACCCAGAAGGACAACGGACAATTGGTGTTTTGACCAAGGTAGACTTGATGGACGAGGGAACCGACGTCGTGGATATTCTTGCTGGACGCATTATCCCACTGCGATTGGGTTACGTTCCTGTTGTGAACAGAGGTCAGAGGGATATCGAGAATAAGAAGGCGATCTCTTATGCGCTCGAGCACGAGAGGCAGTACTTTGAAAACCACAAGGCATACCGTAACAAGGCGGCCTACTGCGGTACGCCTTATCTGGCTCGCAAGCTGAATTTGGTAAGTTTCTGCGCTTTTGAACGCACAATGGTGAGCTAACAACTATAGATTCTCATGATGCACATCAAACAAACCCTCCCCGACATCAAGGCTCGTATCTCGTCTTCGCTACAAAAGTACCAAGCCGAGCTTTCATCACTTGGCAACTCCATGCTGAGCAACAGCTCCAACATTGTTCTTAACATGATCACGGAGTTTACCAACGAATACCGTGGAGTGCTTGAAGGAAACAACCAGGAACTGTCCGCAGTCGAGCTGTCTGGTGGTGCTCGTATCTCGTTCGTTTACCACGAGCTGTACGCCAACGGTGTCAAGGCTGTCGATCCCTTTGACCAGGTCAAGGACATGGACATCCGAACAGTCCTGTACAACTCTTCTGGTTCATCTCCTGCGCTGTTCGTCGGCACTACGGCTTTCGAACTTATTGTCAAGCAACAGATCAAGCGACTTGAAGACCCCAGCTTGAAGTGTGTCAGTCTCGTCTACGACGAGTTGATCCGCATCCTTGGTCAGCTGCTCAACAAGAACACCTTCCGAAGGTATCCTGCGCTCAAGGAAAAGCTGCACCAGGTTGTTGTCAGTTTCTTTAAGAAAGCAATGGAGCCGACCAACAAGCTTGTCAAGGACCTTGTCGCCATGGAGTCGGTTTACATCAACACCGGTCATCCAGACTTCATCAACGGTTCGCGCGCCATGGCCATTGTACACGAACGACACAACAGCAACAAGCCCCAACAAGTTGATCCCAAGACTGGAAAGCCACTGCCGCCTTCCGTACCGCCGCGGTCTATATCCCCTACGCTTGACTCCGGAGAAGGTGGCTTCTTCGGCTCATTCTTTGCCAGCAAGAACAAGAAGAAGATGGCTGCCATGGAGCCTCCGCCACCTACGCTCAAGGCCTCCGGTACCCTCTCGGAGAAGGAATCTCAAGAAGTTGAGGTTATCAGTAAGTCATGACTAACTTGTTTATCTATGTCGGCTTGCTAACCATTTGCAGAACTGCTGATCACATCCTACTTCAACATCGTCCGCCGGACAATGATTGACATGGTACCCAAGGCTATCATGTTGAACCTCGTACAGTGGACCAAGGAGAACATGCAGGGCGAGCTCCTCACCAACATGTACAAGACAGACGAGCTGGACGAGTTGCTGAAGGAATCCGAGTACACGGTCAAGAGGAGGAAGGACTGCCTGCAGATGGTGGAGAGTCTGACCAAGGCGCAAGAGATTGTTAACCAAGTGCAGTAAATGTCTGGGTAGCGGGGGTAATGGTGCTAAACGCTTATGTTCTATGGGTCGGCATTCTCTGCAAGGTGTTTTGGGTGCTAGCATACTAGATTTTTGTTACGAGGGCCCATTTCACAGGTGATGGATGAGATGTGTACGCTACATTGGCATGAATTAATTGAAACGACGGTTTGGTATTGTATGCTTTACGTTAGGAAACAGACATGATTGATATGGTGATGCGCTGATATTCATGAGTGACTATTATGGTGACCAATTGAGTCTGGAAAAGGAGTAGCAGCGAGACAATTGCAAGGGCTTGAGATTGTACATTTACCAGACTTGCGGAGTTGGCGCACGGACCACGCGGATATCTCGAAAAGTCGCAGTTGCAACCTCGAACGCCTGCTTTCTCCAGCAACAGAACGGCCATGCTGCTCCCACGGATATTTGCGCCCGTCCGCGCATCGTTAGCGACATCTACGGCCTTCACCGCACCCTCTACCCGTGTCCTCGATGCCCTCCGCGTAGCCAATGGCTCTGCCGCACCCACCCCAGTCCTCTCATTTGTACGACACTCCGCACATCAAGCCCAAGGCAGAGCCAACGGCGCAAAAGATGGACCAGGAAAACGACTAGGCGCAAAGAAGAGCGGAGGTACGTCTTAACTACCCAATCTCCCTACCTAAACACAATTGCAACTAAAGAAAGACGGAATACTTTGCTAACAAAGACAAAAAGGCGAATACGTGATCCCAGGCAACATCATCTTCCGCCAACGCGGCACCTCATGGTTCCCCGGTGAAAATTGCAAATTTGGCCGCGACCACTGCATCTTCGCCACCGAATCCGGCTACGTACGGTACTACCGTGACCCCAGACTACATCCCAAACGCCAATATATCGGTGTTGCGCTCGAGAAAGATCATACGCTGCCGTACCCGGCCAACGCTGCGAGGAGAAGGCGGCTAAACTTCACGCCCGTACCTGTATCCTCGGCACCTGAAGTGGCTGCAGCGGCGAAAAGCGAGGTACCGAGGGAAGCAGGCAAGAAAGAGCTGAGTCTGAGGGCTGGAAAGGGATATGCGTACCGTGAGGCTAATTGGGTGATTGGGCGTGCGGCGGAGAGGGCGGGGGTACAGGTTAAGGAGTTTGTACCGGGCGATAGGTGGACGGCGTGGAGGAAGAGGAGTTTGAGGATTAAGGCGAATGTGGAGAGGAAGAGGTTGAGGAGTGCGGGCAAGAAGGTTGCCAAGCCTAAGGCGAGGAAGGCGAGGGCTTAGATGATACATAGTTGTTGTAAAGGGGGTTGTAGGAATAGAAATGTATGTTTATGGCAAAGTTCATATTCTGTCCTTGTTCTTATCCATGAAGCATAGTTGTAAATGCACGAATATTCATCTTTACAATATACAAATCAGACATCCCCTTCCTCCACGCTATCTACTGAGATTCTCCCCTCCCCGCCCCCCATAGCAACCGGCTCCACAATCTCCCCCGCTTCAAACTTCCTAACCCACCTAAACACTCCCTCCTCGGGATCCATAATACACACAAAATGCGTGGTCGCATTACTCACCGGCCACCTCTCCACCCACCTCTCCAACGTACTTAACGTGACTCCCATTTCCGACTGCTCTTCCCCGCGCTCCTCTTCCTGGCGCCGCCACCACGCCTGCCACGCCAGCGTCAGGCACTCTTTACGGTAGATACTGTCGTCCAGGATATCCTGTGTGCTTGCTTGCAGGAAAATGCTTGTCTGTAGGAAAGCGTGGATGCGGGGTTGAAGGGGCGAGGTAGTGGAAGGTTGGGAGGGAGAAGCGGGTTCGAGGGCGATGTCGTGGTTTGTTGTTGTGAGGAAGGTTGGGGAGCGGAGGATATTTGCGGTTCGGAAGTCTTTTTCTAGAACGAGGGTTTCGGTTGGGGTGCAGAATATTAGATAGGCAACTGGGGTGCGCAGGATGGGGAGGAGGGAGGTTATTGCGTCTGGGTGATGGGGTGGGAGTTGTGGTGGTACGAGTTCTTTCCTTTCTTCGTCTTCTTCATGTTGTTTTCGGTCGTTTCGTCCTCGTTTTTTGGAAAGTTTTCTGCGGACCCGTGATGTTTCTATGGGTCTAGGGAGTAGGAAGTCGCGGATTACGGTTTTTATGCTTTGGCGTCGGCCTAGTAGGACGAGCAGTGTGTTCCAGTAGTATCTTGCGTTCTCGAGGGATAGGCCTGATGCATAGTGGTAAGGACGAAAGTTGAGCGATACGCTGAGGCCTTTGCGTACGCCTGTTAGGACACCGACGAAGCCTACGTAGCCTACTGTCCGCGCTATAACTTCTCCCTGCGTTGAGTTGATGTAGTCGAATTGCACAATGGCGTCTCAGAGTACGGGCATGGACCAGTCTAGTGTGCGGAAGTGCATCATTGTCACCTCTTCTTCACCTTCTCCTCCTTCCTCTTGTTCAGGTTTCTTGGCTAGCATGCCGCCACTCGTACAGCCTAGAAGCAAGTCTAGGAATACATTATAGGCGACCAGCAGGTACATGGGTACATCGCATTCTTCGCTGATTCCGCGTAACTCTTCGGTTTGCTCATTGCTAGTGAGGCGGTGGAGCAGTAAGCGGCCGAGGAAATGGAAGAAAAAAGGAGGCAGTTTGAGGTGTGCAACTACTTCAGTATAGAGGCTGGTTAGCTGGTGCAGAGTGGGGACATAGTTTCTTGCAACGGCTTTGTAGCGTGAGCGTAGAGGCAGGGAGAGGTCGATGGTGTATACGGGTGGAGAATTGAGTGGCATGAGGGCGTCTTTGGGCTTTGGAGAAGAAAGAGTGTGTATCTGAGAAGGAAGGAGAGAAGAAGGTGGTTATTTATATTGGCTAGAGCGAGAGCTGACGAGGACGTTTGCTGTTGAGCTAGGACAGGAAGGTCATAAATGAAGGAAAGCGTGGGCACGTGATTGAGTTATGACTTCCTATTGTGTCGCTCTTCATTTCATCCAGTGAATTTGGTGTATCATAGCTGATACTAGGTCCACGGGGACGTTGCGAAGTGAACGCTCCATGATGATGCCTAGAGAAGGCACCTGCAAGATGAGATCATGAGGGAAGCTGGTGTTTTAGAGTCTCCTAAACTTGAGGTTTGATTCGAGTTTTCATTGTACCGACGTTATTCACGGAGAAGATGTATGAGTGAAAGGTGGAGGTCTTGGTTGGAAGGAAGACAAGTCGGCTACATGCTACGAGGCGGAATGGCGCTAACTACTATTACCCCAGCTCGAGCACTCCACAGCTGCACCTCGGCATCTTCCCCGCGGGAGTGGTTAACCGGCGCACCCTATCGACAATGTCGACGTCGAGCATGTACGAACCCGATATATTTTTGCGCTTGATTCTAGATAACAACTTAAAGTATATCAAAAGCTAGTAGCAGAGTGACTTGCTTAATTAATTCACCATGACTGCGCCCCAACCGCCTCCACTCTCCAACATACGCGTTCTCGAGTTCGCGGGCCTGGCCCCCGGTAAGCCCGATATTCTCTACTCTGCGATTCTTCATGGGTTTGGAGTTCATCTCATACAGGGCCCTTTGCTGGCATGCTCCTGGCCGACTACGGTGCATCTGTCCTCCGTCTCGACCGCGCACCCGGTACCCCGACCACTGACCAGCTCACGCGTCGCAAGACGTCGATATGCGTCAACCTCAAGTCGCCCGCCGGCCTCGCACTCATCAAGAAAATTATACCACGAGTTGACATCCTTATTGATCCTTTTCGCCCTGGTGTGCTTGAAAAAGCAGGCCTGGATCCGGAAAGAGTGCTGTTGAAACTGAATAAGCGGCTCATCATTGCGCGGATGACGGGATTCAGGAGAGACGGAAAGTACGCGCAAATGGCGGGCCACGATATCAACTATATTGCCGTGTCGGGAGTGCTGAGCATGTTTGGGCGAAAGGGCGAGAAACCGTATCCGCCGGGCAATGTGGTGGGTGATTTTGCCGGGGGAGGCGCGATGTGTTTTATCGGCATACTGCTTGCGCTTCTTGCGCGTGAGCGGAGTGGCTTTGGACAGGTTGTGGAAGCGAATATGGTGGATGGAAGCGCTATACTTGCAACTATGCCTCGACTAGGCTTGAAGACAGAGGTCTGGAAACGCGAGCGTGGTACCAATATGCTCGATGGCGGTGCGCCTTTCTATGATACGTACGAGACCAAGGACGGGGGCTTCATGGCTGTCGGGGCGATTGAACCGCAGTTCTATGCTGCGCTGTTAAAGGGTATGGGGCTTAAAGCGTCGGATCTGCCTGGAAGCAGGGATAACATGGTGGATTGGCCCAAATTGAAGGATTTTTTTACGGCAGAGTTCAAGAAAAAGACACGTGCCGAGTGGGAGGCTATATTCGATGGTACAGACGCGTGCTGCACACCTGTCTTTACCCAAGCAGAGTTAGAGGAACAGGGATTCGATCAGCGACCTGCTGTTACATTAAGGACTTCGCCTGGTTATGCGATTCACGAAGGCGACGATGAGAGATCTGCAGCCGAGGGTCAGGGTATCGGCTGGAAGGGTAGTGGGTGGAGTGAGAAGGGGCTGAAGCCAGGCAACGGAGGAGAAGATACGCTGAGCACGTGGATGGGATGGACTAAGGGAAGGCACTACGTTGAGGAACAGGGTGGATTGGTGTGGAAGGATGCTGCGAAGCTGTAGTCGTGCGTCATTCGAAACTACTGTCCGTATTTCCTTCTTGATGCTTGCCAAACGACGAAATTTTTCATTGTAGGATGCGATATAATACTGCAAGAAGAGCAGAAAACACTGCTACATATGTACAACATACTACGATGTAAATGTCAAGCCCATCTACTTACGCATGGCTCCATCGTAGGCCTCGGTCTCAAGGATCTGAGCGGGAGCTAGCATTAGTGTGGTTTGCCACTCTCCACCTCCCATCTTGCGCAACCTCCCAGATTGGCCCAACTACCACATCTGCTACCCGATCATTGAACATCCGCACAGCTCTCCGGAAGCTCAAGAACATGCTATAAATTGCGTGTTCACAGACGAGGACCAGAAAATGTAGCGACAAAGTGAACATGTACCACGCACTAACATGGCAACACATAAGAGATCCCGGACCGGATGCTGGACGTGCAGGGAGGCCGGGTACAAATGCGACGAGCAGAAGCCATTTTGCGGTCGCTGTATGAGACTGAAGATTACATGCAAAGGTTACGGTGTCAGGTTGAAGTGGCAGGAGGGTGCTGTCAGCACTCTCACAAAACCACGAAAGAGTCGGAAGAAGAAAGCTCTTGAGCAAGATTTTGCCTTGAGCCCAGCTTCAGTCAACAGTTTTTCGTCTATGCCTTTAATTGTCTCTACGCCTGAGAACACGCTCTCGTCACCGGGATCGACGAAAAGCTTGCCTCTATTACCGCTCAACAGCCCCGGACTGTCATATGGTCTATCGCCAGATGATAGATGGCTTCTCGATTACTGGGTAGATCGACTTTCCACACTCATATCTGTGACGCCTAATATGGGCATCTCGACTCCCTTCCAGCGACACCTGACGGCTATGGCATGCGAATCTGCTGCGCTCAGATCTACGATTCTCTCCATGGCCGCAAACCATCTTGCAACATCTTCAAAAGATCGGTTTCTGTATTTTCAGAGGTACCGCCATCAACGAGACGCTATATGTGAACTCCAACGCATGATCCAGGATCCATCAGAAATGAATGCTGAGCCAGCGCTAGCGACTGTTATGATGATGCAGGTATCTGCGCGACTTTTCGGCGAAGATGATGAGGAATGTGTTGCCAATCATCTGACTGGTGCAAAGGCGATGATAGTCAGGAGCCAAGGAGAGGATTGGCTGGTTAGCTCACGTGCGCGATTTCTAATGAGCATCTTCGCATACCACGACATTTTATCATCCGTTTCGAGAGGATCAAATCCCTTACTGGATCACGAGACAGACTTTTCGGCTATCGAAGGGGAGGAGAGCCTAGCAAGCATTGCGAACGTACTTTTGGTAGTTGCCCAGATTAGTCAATTGCAGCATACCATCAAGACGAGGAGGTCACGGTCGCCAACAAGTCCAGCTCTATCGGAAAACGAAAACACAACCGGCAGGCATATCCAGCAGAAGTTACTGGCTATGGATTTTACCATTTGCAAGCAGGAAAATGTTCAGGAAAGCGCAGACATCAAGCTGACAGCTGAAGCATACCGCCACGCAGCTTTTATCTACCTCTACCGGACCTGGCTTGATATCGGCGCCCCGAATCCCATCAGTATGGATCACATTAATCAATGCCTAGCGTACTTGCAGAAAGTCGATGTTCGTTCGCCGCTAACTACCTCACACATATGGCCGCTCTTTACCGCAGGATGTGAGGCAATCGACAGCACACAGCGACAGTTTGTGCGGGATCGGTTTGAGGAAATGTATGCAGTCAAGCGCTTCCCGAGCCTGCGAAGAGTCATGCGGGATATCGAGCATGTGTGGGAGGCCAAGGATATAGAACAAGAGATGAAAGGCAAGGATGGTATGGCCAAGGTGGATTGCATACAGGTTATTTTGAAGAAGAGAGGACGGGAGGTGGACCTGGCTTGATAAAAGTGTCTCACTGTCGCTACTTTGGTCATATTGCTTACAGCACGTCTTTGCCAAACAGCGTAGCCATTAGCGATGCTAGTAATATAGCTCATGGTTTTTCATCTTATTACTTGGGCGAGTTACGAGCGCAGCACTAGCTCTGAAATATCATGCATGTACATACACGAGTGGTTACAAGACATGAAGATTCATGTTTTGCAGTACTTTCACACGATGAAATATCATTCAAATTGATTTCACGGCGTCTTTCTTGCAGCGTGATGCCTCGAGGATGCCAGAAATCACATGCGCCAAGTAAAGTAGTATGTACGGCTCCTATGACACCGCCTGCGCAACCTGAAAATGCGCAGCCAGCTCTAATGGAGCACTTGTGTTCCTTCTCCGCAGCGCTATATCGCAGCCGCCCAATTGGTTGACTCGGGTCGCATCGATTACAAGACGTAAAGACGCTGATGAGATGGGTGGCTGAACTGTCTGATGGTGCGTTGAAGAGAACAGAAAGGGTTGGCGACAAATTTGCCATGTTATGGATATGCCGCTTGGCACGCTAACCCAAAGAAGCCTCGGCGGGCGCTAGAGGCCCGGGATATCTGTGCACGCGATTTGGAGCAAGGCACAGCCAGCTTCGCCTATCTTTGCCTATTGCGCTGTGCTAGTAGTAGTCGATCGTAGGAGCTGGGTGGGTTTATGTGCATTTTCCTTAAACATCGAAGACAGCTGACCATATCAACCAGAACCCCTACAGTAGTGCCGAGCTGGGGGTAGGCTTCGGCAGCTCCGGCATTCGTCCTGACCCATCAACACAACTCATCATCGCAGGGTGCATACACTATGTACATAAGACGGCAACTCCGCACGATCATGTATACAGTAAGCCATCTGTATCTGGTGTGACCTTTGGAGGCTCTTTACTATAGGCTCTGCGTAAAGTGATTAGGCATTTGTGCTCCTTCCAAAATCACTATGATTACTCATTCACTTTGGCCAACAAACTACATTACTAATTAGCACATCCTCATCGGATGCGCATTAACTATCTCTCCGAACTGTGACTTCCATCCATCTGTCCGAGACTGACATCTGTGTGATACTCGTCCGTTGCCACAGTCTTGCTTGTATTCACATGGCCTGCTCGCTTGCACCTACCTGTAAAATGATGTGCCTTGCCAAGTTGGCCGCAGCTCCACGCTGTCGGTATTCCGCCGCCCCCAAACTCGGCTGCCATTCCACATAGGAATCGTCTTTTCCACAGCCCTCGATTTCAAACAGCGATGACATAATTCTCGTTCTGGCGGCCGTTGAGGTGTGCCTAGAGTACATATAAAGATAAGGACAGGGCTCTGTTGTAGGTGATGACGAAACATACTCAGCGAGCTTTATTCAGCGCCATGGATCGCTCTACCAAACCAAGCTTCAACTTTGTGAACCTTCAACACCCTGATGACCTCAAAAATGAGGAGACGCAGCTTCGAATCCGCCGTCTGGCCATGACTGAGGTGGGCAAGGCGAGGAGAAAGCCAAAGACGAAACGAGCACGTCATGAGATCATCCTCGAGTTCCGCAAACCATCTGAGCAGAGCTGCATGCATGTCGATCGCTTCGGCAGCGGCCAACTCGATCCTTTTGGCCCTTATCCTGTCGAACTTGATGATTCCGAACGGGCTCTGCTGGCTAATGGTAGGTGTGTTCCGAAATTACCGTGCCTCCATTCTGATAGTGAGCAGTTCTTACCACCGAGGACAACAACCACCCTACTGTTCTGCGAGGTTCTTGGTATCCCGTTGGGCTCAGTTACATCCCTGCTTTCTACAACATGCTCGCAAACTCTCAAAACTTCTTGTTCGAAAAGCGCCATGGATATTTTCCTTCGCAAGACGATGCTATTGCGCTAAAACAGCATCACAAGGCTCTGCGCCGCACTACTGAGATGATGAAGGATCTGAAGATGCATCAGAGCGACGAGCTTATAGGTTCCATCGTTTCCTTCATGATTCATCAAGTAAGCAGCTTGCGCAGAAAAATCCTGGCAGACAACTAACAGGAATCAGGCTTTGCTAGGGAACTTTGCGGGCGATGGCTGGCAGAAGCACGCTGATGCATTAGCAAGAATAGCGCAGCTTAGAGGGGGTTATGATTCCATCACAACAGATTTCTTGCGGGTTACAGTAAGCTGGTAAGCCACTGGAGCAAACCTTAATTTAACAGCAACATGCTAAAGCCAAGACCAGGGGAGACCTTATAGGAAGCTTCTTTCAAGACCGTAGTCCCACTGTTCCTATGCCATCACAATGGCTTATAGATTCCAAATCGCCGCCAAACTCGCCACGGCCTGCCAATGCCGTGTCTTTGTCATGGAAGCACCAGCTGCCCATGCAACTAGACTGGATCACAATATTCGACGATATAGTTCAGTTGATATCACTTGATCGCATGTTCAACGAGAAACAGCTTATGCTCGCAATCACAAGTGGCAGCTGGATGGAGCCGACCGTCTACCGTCTACTGTCTATCCGGCCCCTGCACAAAGGCAACAGCCGGGAACACGTCATGGAAGAAGTTTGTCGGCTCGGAACGCTACTTTTCCTGTCGCCGTTCTGGAGAGCACTCGGCCAATCACCGGTCAGAACCTCCGCTATATCCCGCAATTTATTGCTTGTCCTCTTGGAAAATATGATTGAATGGAACGAACTTAAACCATTGCTCATCTGGGCCATTTACTTTGCCGCCATCGAGACAAAAGACTTGGCCGAGAGAAGCCAGTTTGTTTTAATGCTCGGCATCTTGATGAGTGGCATGCAGCTGCAAGAGTGGGACGAGCTGATGAACATTGTCAAAGAGGTTTTGTGGGTAGAGAAAATATTTGCAGGCACCGATGACCTAATTCGAGAAGAAGTCATGCAGATTGTAAATCATCACCGGTCAAACAATGCGCGACCCGATAGCGTTCCGATGGGCATTTTAGAAGCTTTTGCGGCTGATGTGGAGGAGGAGCACTAGTACTAGATTAGGAACGAGGACATCCCTGTAGTTGCAGCCGCACTTTGCACCGATAGGTAGTCGCGTCTCCAGCAGCATTGCCCTGAATTGTACTATCGAGTGCTACCAGTTGTATTTCAAAGCTTTCGTCGCGATGTTCGCCTTTTAGGACCGAGTGTAAAATCGCTCTTTACACTGCGGCGGATGAGCTCAGTAACGATTACCAATGAATGCACCAACGGGGACTACAGCGACAGCATTAATAATATACAACATTGAGGGAGGAACAAAGTATAAGAGGCCATGATGTGATGGCATCATAACTATTCAGCAACATCTATTCTCAGTTCCTACTACCTCTCAACTTGACCACTTTATCTTTGATTCAGCAACACATATCACGACAACAACGATGGAGAACCTTCCTGTAGACCACTTTGTCAAGGCTCAGCAGTTTGTTCCGGTCGTACATCGGGATGTTTATCCAGCGATCGATCCCAAGCAAAGCTCGCTTTCTCAACAGGGCAAAGTGATTATCATCACAGGCGCTAGCCAAGGGCTAGGAGCTCGAGTATGTGCAGCCTGATTTGCAGTCCCACTCTATGCTTGTAACTGACCGGTCAGTCCTTTGTACCATCATTCGCTGCCGCAGGCGCCAAAGCAATCATCCTCGTAGCTCGACGTGCAGACAAGCTTGAAGAAGTCGCAAAATCAATCGCTACATCTTACCCCAACGTTGAAACCCTGTCCATCTCTACCGACATTGCGGACCCCAAATCCGTCGCAGCACTCTACCAAAAGGTCAAAGAAAAGTACGGTCATGCTGACGTCCTCGTCAATAATGCCGGCCTATTCAAAGCCATTGGGCCTGTCAAAGACGTCGATCAAGCAGCCTGGTGGGACGAAATCGTACGTCTCTCCCCCCAATCACCTTGCATTTCCCTTTTTTTTCTAACCCTTTTTCCTTAAACAGACCCTGAACACCCGCGGCACTTTCCTAATGACTCAATCTTTCCTCAAACACCTGCCCTCCGCCGACACCCCCGCAAAAATAATCACCTTGACCACCGGCGCCGCATACGAAGTCTTCCCTTCTCTCAGTGCCTACGGCATATCCAAGCTCACCGTCCTGCAACTCATGACGTATGTTGCAGCAGAGAGCCCGAATGTGTTTGCCGTAGCCTTGCATCCGGGCATCGTGGATACAGAGATGACGATTGACTCATTTAAGCGGTTTGCGCTGGATACACCGGAGCTGGTGGGTGGTGTGGGGGTTTGGCTCGCGGGATGGCAAGGGGTGGATAGGAAGTTCCTTGAGGGAAGGTTTGTGAGCGCGAATTGGGATGTGGAGGAGTTGGTGAAGAGGAAGGAGGAGATTGAGAAGGAGGGCTTGCTGAAGATGGATTTGAAGGGGACGTTGGGGGCAGGGCAGTTTGAGAAGTAGAGGAATTGGGCGTCTCGGCAATGTGCTTGCAATGGTAGCTACGATTTAGACATTAGAGGAGTTGTTTTTCGTGATTTATTTGCTGGGAAAGTTGCGCTGCTATTGCACTTTGTCTTGTCATTGTATCTCTGTAACGTCATCACTGACGCGCCGATGCGTCGCGCTTTGCTATTTCTTTTTTTTCACCAAAAGAGTCATATCAGTACTCTGTTGCTTGAACAATTAACAATTATTCATCCTCTGGACTTTACCGCGGTTGCAACAAACAGGGTCCGGGTGTAGAAGGCGACTATCCCTTTCGGTTTCCATGGGCTTTGTCATTCATTCAAACCACAATTGTTCACAATATCTTGTGTTTCACACCCATGCCAGGTGAGCTGTATCGAAATAGGATAACAGACAAGGAGTAAAGAGTAAATCCTGGAAGACATGGCTTGAGCATTTGTATCAACATCAATCCAGACTACCCTGCATCACTTATCCGCGCTTCTCTAGACCATTTCCGCATACTTTACGCACCTCTAAACGAAATCTCAATCGTCGGTGCTACAGACACACAACAAGCTCGAGATATAGAAGCTTCGATCCCAGCTCCACGTAATGTCGCTACCGACTCAACATTCTCCGAGGTGCTACCGCACATCGTCGACATCATACACCTCGCCGACGTCAAGTCTCAGGAAGGGTTTGGTACTTGCATACCGATGCTATATGAGCAAGCCCGCGCAATGATCCTCAATATATCCTACAACGACAAAACTGCCTGGAGCGGCTGGATGACCGACGCCGCAGCGCCATCTTCGCACTTCGAGTTGCTCATCTTGTGCGTGAGCACTACGAACTTTAGGGTGCACCGCCTGCGCACGCGTGGCAGTTTTGTGTTTTCGGATCCGGATCTAACGATTGCGCAGCATATGGGTCAGGATAGTGTGGCGCTGATTGAGGAGACGGGAGTGCGGTCGCAACTATGAGCGTTTGTTTACCTGTTCAATGGCTTGCACTGCGTTTCTTTCGTGTAAGGTAAGGGGTGAGTCGTTCCCAGATGCGAGTGTGCTGCATTTCGGGTTGGGGCTGCTGATTGAGAGTCGACATTATGTACGCCGTATGTCTCGCGATAAACGAGTCTTGTTCCGCGCGGCGTATAAGATGTGTGAGATGATTTTGGGCTTAGACTATAGTGGTCGATTCGATACTACTGTTACGGCTACTATTGATGACTTTGCTAGATGGTATGGCAGACACCTTAAGCCGGTAAAGTGGCGCGTACATGAGAGTCTTGTTCCTCAGGTGCTGCGGAGCAAGGGGGTGTTGGACAGGATGAAGAATGCGTCGCTTCTGACACAGGAGGAATTGGATCGGTACCTCATCATTGATACTTTGAAGATGGAGGCAGGAGCGCAGGGAGATTTCTATCTTCTCTGATATGCCAGCTCAATGGAGAGTTGTAGTACTTGGATACTCAGGGGTGCTGGTATGAGAAAGATAGACAACATGCACAATGGAACATATGCATGCTACAGTAGTTCTCTTCCATGCGCCCAGTCATAAGAACAACCACAAAGCACATATCTTCCCAAGCCCGTGTTTTCCGCATACAAGAGTGGGTAACACCCCCGTCACCTGCCAATGTGGATGTTGCAGCGGGGACTAACGTTTCAAACCCGCCACCTAAACAGCATAACAGTTTCATATATTGGCGCCTCCCTGCCCTCTTCCCACGTCTCGAAGCCCTCAAAGGAAGCCGCCTGCTGGCGTCCCTGTATGATCTGCGTATCGTGCACTGCCTCTCTTGCCCACGCGCCTGAGTAGCATGAACCACATTCTCTGCTGCGCCGGGTTTGCGCCACCCGATGCGGCTACTCCGCCGTACTTTCCAGGCTTTTGCAGCCGGAACTTGCTGTTTTGTGTTTGTCTCGATGGTCTCATTGTGTTTTTTGGTAGTAGTAGGCGGCTATTCGGTATCAGGGAGCCAGCGGTGAACGGGTGTTGCGGCGCGTGAAAGCAATGCCATCGTGAGGAACCTCCTGCCGAGGCGGCCTGTTCCTTCAGGTTTGCAAGTATAAGAAGGGTGCCTTGTGTCGCCCTGAGAATCGCCTCATCAGCATCTTCAGCCTCAGTCTTCTTGTCTACTCCTCTACTTCCTCCCTTATTCAATTCTTCGCCTTTTCCGCTGGTCGGTCTTTTAAACTCCTTAATCCAACTTACTATCATAAACATCATTCACTCTTACAAATCACTTCACAACAACAACAATTTCAAAATGCAGTTCACTACCTCCGCCATCATCCTTGCCCTCTCTGCTCTCGCAGCCGCCATGCCTCAGGGCGCAAACGCCAACCGCCCCGTCCCCAACGGCGCGTGCTGTGTCGCAAACACGAGCTTGAAGCAGGATGTGTGCAACGTCAATGGTCAAACCGGTCGCTGCGTCCCTGACAGCGTCAACAACTGTAAGTTCAAAGAAAATCCACCGACAATAGTAGTAGTGGAAAAGAAACTAATCAGTACGAATAGGCGGCGCACAATTGACTTGCATCGAAGACAGCCGTCTCACCTGCGACCCCAACACTCTGGAGCGCGGTCGTCCTCTGTGCCGTCGCACTCCTGGCGCGTAAGCGCGTGAGTGCGTGAGTGCGATGGCTATAGAGTGAGAATACCAAGAGAGATTTGCACATATGTTTATTATACAAAGATCAGTCCGAATTGATACGGGACAAGAGAAGTAGAGGCGTTGTGGAGAAGCTGGTGGTTACAATACCGAGCCTAGATGGCTGCCCTATTAGCCTATATTGCGGGTGACAATTGAAGATGCTGTTCGACCTTATACATTCTTATTGCTTGGTGATATTTGATTCGAGTCATGATGTGATATTAATGTTTTATTTGGGTGATAGCGTGGTTATGGGGGGTTTATTGTATTTAACTTAGAGTTATAGCTATAGTCGGGGTATATCAGGAGCATAAGTTTCGGAATTTGTTCATGTTTGTAAGGAGGATTTGTTGTATAGCTGTGTGACCAGAATGTCAGGGTTCATGCGAGAGTCGTATGGAGATGCCAAGATCGGGGTTTGTGTTTCTTTGGGCGAGTGTCGTTAAATGGGATGACGCCATTTGTATAACGTGATAGCCATGAGATATATTCAGGGATCCTTGATGTTAAGCTGAGATCACGTTAATCGAGATGGGCAGGCTTCCTTTGACTGATAATCGATTCTTTTTGCTTTGTGATCTCATAGATTACGCATGTCTACTTTTATTATGTTTCAATTCATAATTACGTATCATCATACATTTGCTCGACTTAGCTAACAGCACGCACAACCACGGTGTTTTCAGTGGTTCCTGTAAGCTCTTCTTGGCTGTTATGAGTGGTCCTTGTGAGCTCTTCCTGACTGTTGTGAAAATACTCCTCGTACAGATCCCGAGTCACATGTCTTTGTTGACTTGCAGAGCCGGTCATGATCTCCATCTCCACTTCATTAGATCCTTGTTTGATGTAGCCCTGCCTATCGTATGCAGGTCCCGGTATGGTGACGATTCGTTTACGAATCATGCCTGTAAAGGCAGGAGAACATCCAATAATGACGGCTAGACTTTGCGTTAGTCACACATATGCCAGTCTTTGTAAAAGTTTTCATGATCGACGTACCCATTGCGCATTCCACTACCGTCCACAGCAACAACCAATCAGGCTCTGGTATTGTTGTTTTACCGCGACGGTCGACGCCCAGTTGTATGACGCGGAGCGTAGCGAAAGCTATGCAAACGAAGCCACTACCAAATAGTATGAAGATTCCAAACTTTCTCTTTCTAGGCATCTGTAACTTCCATGTGAGAAATAGAGGGAGAAACATGACTGACGCTGTCAGCACAGCTTTGCAAGGCTCCATTGATTTTCGTCGACTTACTTGCGAGGTCAGTGGCCACATCTACCGAGTATGCAAAATAGAGGCTAAAGATGATTCTCTGATGCTCATCTGGCGTGCCAGCGCATCTTCCTTTTGAGAACTTTTCGTTGAGGTCATTGCACGTGAAAACGCTCGTGAGAATACTTCCAATCCAGGACTATGATCAGGTCAGCGCCTTCGTTGATAGCTAACAGGTACTAGAGCAGATACTGACCAGAACGCAAAACGCTACGGTACCCCACCATATTCTGTCGTAAATTACAGGTAACCCTACCAAAATCTTCCGGTACAGTGTCAACAAAGACATCTTGACAGTAAATAGAAGAGTATAGAACAGCATCTGAGCAGCTGTTATATGCCGAAGAAGCATCCCAGCGTCATCCATCATTGTGGCATACGGTCGGGTGGCACCATCAAGCACACCGAAAATTCTGAACATGGTGGGAATGATGGCGATGTAGCATGTCCACATGGAAACGAACAGAAAAAAAGCGAAGTAGATGAAAAAGTCAGGCAATCCCAAGGCTCTGCGTTTAACGATCTGGAGGATCACTCGCGATAGAATGAATAACGAGGTCAGGATGAGCATGGCTACGTTTGTACGCATCAGCTCATCCTTGGTTATGGGGCTCTTTGGAGGTGTTGACATGAGATACGATGTCGGAGTTGGCGGTTCAGGCCCTCATATTTAGCATTGGCAAGTCTTGAATGGCTGGGGACGTTTGTCGGGATTGCTGACTGCGTAACTGAGCACTTTACCTTACGTGTGTATATACTTCAGTTGCAGCTCAAATTCTTAAGGATGAAGTCTCTTTGGAAAGCCGAGCAAGTTTCGCAATAGCACCACATTCTCCCTAGAAGTCGGGTACGGTACCTTCCGCGCACTCCATGGATTGCCAATAAATATGCGGAGCGTAGGATCTAGGGGGCTGGAGGCAGTTCCTAAGAGGGATTAGGGCCTGTTCCGTTGAGCTCCGTTTTGAAAACGGGGCTTGAACCGCTGTTGTATTCGGTGAAACAGGCATTTTGGGGGTATGAAACGAGGCTCCGTTTTGTTAGCGCTGGTATACCAAAACAAGCTCTGTTGAGTGCTGATTTGCACTATATTTCTACCCTTCTAGGAAAAACAGAGTTATGTTTTGTAAAGCACCTCTAGATAAGTCTAGCCGCGACGCCAACCACCATTACTGTTAGTAACAGCTTAACCTCAACCAGCCTAAAAACACAAATGCAAAACGGAAGAAACCGAACAGGCCCTTAAAGTCGAAGGCGTGTGTGTGAGCAGAATTCTCTTCTAAGAATGAGATTGTTGTGGCGGTCATAATTCTCAATTCATGCCAGATACTTACCGCCGGGCTGTGCCACTTTTATTCATCATGCATAGCTTTGTACATCGTACCATTCCTAAACCTACGTAAGGAAGAAATTCACGTAGTCAATGCAACCCTCGCAAACACGGTACCGACTTGATTGCGCAATGAGCCCAGTAGGATTCGAATGTGCCGTTGGAGTCTAATACAAAGACCTCGAAGGACCCTTATGCACAATGTCTCCAAGGACAAAAATTCGCTGGTCCGTTGTCGTTTCGAGGTCATGTTTAACAGAATAGGCGATCGCTTGCAATAAAAGATAGGGTGTCGGAGCAGACGCTTGATGGGGCAACCATATATTCGTTGACCACGTCGTCGGGTTACAGGAGGACATGTGATTGGGTAGCACCCAAACATGCATATTATACGGCTCTAAGCGGATTACGCCAAGATACAAGCCCAGATGTTGGCATGGAAAAATGTCGACATCCTTCGCAACAGGAGATCGCCGCACTGGACAACTCTTGGCACCCCGGATTTTCTGGCACTTAACGATGTCACGGTCTGCTCACAACCAGCCTCGTTTCTCTCCCATCTCTTCACTGTCGCATGAGATGAGAAAAATCCGTTAACTGCCTACTTCTAGACTGAACCCGAGTCAGCTAGAGGGCCAAGATGCAAGAACATCGTAACACACTTTGTTGTTACAATAATATAATGTTGCGAAGGATTCGCAATGCAGCATACACTAACGCAGGTGCGACTTAGTTTAAACCTCCATCGAATAACAACGAGCTTCGCCACCAACGATCCTAGTCGTTGCTCCCCTAAAGTCTAAAAGCATAGCTGTTCACCCAACCGAGATGAACTATGCTGACAGGCGCCAATTGTCTGCCGCGGACCAATTCCCAGTCTCAACAGCCAGAATAAATTAAACTTGTACTGCTCAGTACGGGGCTGGGTATCTGGGAACTCGTCCGCCTTCCTTCCGTTCTTCCACCGATCCCAGAATGAAGGTCCTTTGGCAAATCAGTACCCTTGTCGCATTTGCTTCGGCACAGACGACAGATGCTTTTGAGCCTGCGAACTTTAACATCACCAAAGCGCTGATCGCCAATGGTATTGACGTGTCTGCCATCCCAGAGCTTGCCAAGTTTTCAGAACGATCATTCAGTGGGTGCTCTGTTGCCGTACGTTCCGAACCTCAAACTCGTTTTTACTTATTGGCTTTGCTGACCATTTCGAAGTGTTTGTCCTTGGAGCGCATCTATGGCAGCGATAAACTGCTTTTCGATAATTCGTCTACGTACGATGCATTCACTAGTGCCTACTGGAGCGTCCAGCAAGGTGCTGTGAACCCGCGATGTGTCTTCAAGCCATCCAGTACTATCGAAGTATCTTCGTTTCTATTGATATCTCGTTTGACACAATGCCCATTTGCTGTGAAAGGCGGCGGTCATGCTGCTTTTGCTGGGGCATCCAGCATCGAGGGAGGCATTACCGTTTCCATGGAGCGCTTCAATCACGTTGCTGTTTCAAATGATAAGCAATATGCCAATGTCGGCGCCGGAACTCGATGGGTTGATGTATACTCAACGATCGAGAAGTCTGGTGTCAGCGTCGTTGGAGGCAGGGTAAGTCGCCTTTTGAGAACTGAAACAGCTCCCTGATAACAAGAATTTAGATGGCTCCAGTCGGGGTGCCAGGTCTCATACTTGGTGGCGGGATCTCATTCTTTTCCAATAAGCTGGGTTGGGCTTGCGACAACGTTGCAAGCTATGAAGTCGTCACGGCGTCTGGCTTAGTTGTTACTGCCAGCTCTACCGAGTTTCCTGACTTATACTGGGCTCTCCGTGGTGGTGGTGGCAGCAACTTTGGTGTCGTGACCAACTTCAAGCTACACGCTTTTCCCCAAGGCCATATGTGGGGTGGCCAGCGCATCTTTACAGAAAACAATTTCAAGGGTGTTCTGGATGCTGTTTTCAATTTCGCTACCGTGGGATCTTCGAGGGACACTGATGCCGCTGAAATCGTGTCTTTTGGCAGTATTCCCAGCGTTGGCAAGATTGCTATCGTGCAGACCCACTACGCCCAGCCAGTGGCCAACGCCTCTGTCTTTGCTGATATCAACGCACTTACACCCATATCGGACAACACAGGTATCGCTTCTCATGGCGAAATGACGATCAAACTGAACGGAGGCTCACCCGATGACAAACTCGGCTCCCTGCAAACAAATTGGGATGCTACCTTCAAGGTTGACCGTGATCTTTTCACCTTCCTGGTTGACACTTTTTACTCGGAAATAACCGCCATCCAGAACATCAAGGGTGCTCTCCCAACCATCTCTATTCAACCAATTACTGAAGGCCAATTGAAGGGCATGCAGAAGAATGGTGGAAACGCGCTCGGTCTCAGTCCCGCCAAGGGACCAATCTTCATTATGAACCTAAGCGCATCTTTTGCGGATCCCACAGGGGAAGCCGCCATCCTGAAATGCTACTCAGGCATTATCAACAAGGTCAAGGCCGAGGCACAGAGGAAGGGCGTAGACAACAACTACATCTACATGAACTATGCATCCCAGTTCATAGACCCAATCGCTAGTTATGGAGCTGACAATGTCGCCAAGCTCATTGCCGTTAGCAAGAAGTACGATCCGGCGCAGGTGTTCCAGAACTTGAGTCCAGGCTACTTCAAATTAGCAAAGGGACCACCAAACCCAAACATGCCATGAATACGATGATGATACAGCAATTTTAGAATTAGAACAGGAGATATGAAGATGAACAATTCATGGACCACCAGTCATATTACCTTCGAACTTTTATTCATTACTTGACGACTCGTCGCTGTACTAACACCCTGCTACCCACCCGCCACTAACGGCAACAACACAGATAGATGCCCTATGATACCACCCGTCCTACCCAATCACCTTGCATCTTTTAATTGATATTAAAGAGAGGGATAATTAGTCCCTGCAACTAATTCCTCCAACGCCGGAATCCGTCGCGAATAGCGTTGGCTTCATTGCAGATATCAGGTGGTATGGCAGCGTTCAATCAGTTCTACGGAAAGCTGTATCAATTGTGTGATACGAAACGCACGTTCTTGGTAGCGATTGTTCTGTTTGAAGTCGGAGATGCGATTTGTGGGGCTGCGCCTACCGCTATGGGTTGTAGAAAAGACTGATTGGGCGGTGTGGTGGCATGTGAACTGACAGTTTCGCTCATTAGTTGTTGTTCGGGCTATTGCGGGCACTGGAGAAGCGCCATGGTGGTAATCGTGTCGCCGATGCCGCTTCGTAAACGACCTGTCTTCATTGGACTCTGTTGTTTCCTTTAGCGTATCGTCTGTTCCTGCACTGTTTCTTGGTAGTACCTTCACTGACAACAGGTATGCTGAATTCAACAGCTCATACTGATCACTGGCTAATGTGTCAAAAGCAGGCTTAAGTAACATTAATATTTTTACATCAACCTGCCCATCGGTGGTTGCGCCTTCGCCGTTGTTCTGTTCTTCCTTCATATTCGGTCTCCGCCGAAAACCGACCTTCTAATCTTCGCTCAGATCAAGCGCCTCGATCTCATCGGCCTTTTGTTCTTCACACCTTGAATTATATGTCTAATCCGCGCGCTCGAGTGGGGAGGTGCAATAGAACTGTGGTCATCGCCCAAGGTTATTGGCCTTGACCTTACCTTCCCGGTAAAGTTCCTCACATTCTTAGCTAACAGTAGTTGTGAGTGCCTCTATGCTCTTTATACGCTGATGGTGGAATGGAAGAGTATAAGTAAGGATGCCCGCCAGGCCATCCAAGAAATTGAGAGCATTGAGAAAGATGCTGAACCCGAAAAGGGGATTGTGCTTACGAAAGGAAGTACCGACGGCAAAATCTTGGAAGTGTGATGCTTCGGCCTCTTTTTTTTAATACAAATATGGTCTTGTAGGAAAGTGGACGCGCGTTAGTCCACTAATGCCAAAAACTGGTTTGCTTCTTCGGATCCGCATAATTGGTTTAACCTCAATTGCTAACGACTAGGAACCGAACACCATGGTAAGTAAGCTTGGTGTAGTTGTGATCAAAATGCGACCCCAGCAACCCAGACATGCTATGTCCTGTGCTATCGTGAGAATCAAGCCGGTATCGAGCCGGAATCTAGCCAGCTTACCACCGTGTTCGCGTTGTTGGCGTAGTTGAATCGAGGTTCTAGAAGGTGTTCTTGGTAGGCCTTATAAGCCCAGCCTCAGCGGCCCGTTACTGTGTCGCATGGACGATTCTTGGCCACGCATTGCCAATGCATCTCTCGGCGTATACATCGTACCACGTCAGTTCGGTGACTGCCGTGTCAGATAATTAGTCACAGGTATCACCATACTGCCGTACTTGGATGCATCCGCATCTTTGTTCGCAACAACCTCGGATGCGTGGTAGATAGGGAGAGTGAACACGATGATGACGCGACAAGTCGCGTAATTGCAATAGAAACCCCTGTTTCACTAGCGCAATTTCCAAGTCGTGCGCGCATCTCCTTTTCCCCCGAACACGAAACCACGTGCCATACATGTTCATAACCCGCCGTCGGAAAGATGCTCAATCCCAGGGAAAAAACAGCGTATAGAGAGAAATTGGATTCTCATAAAAGTGGATTTCTGTTAGGACTGTCTCTCATCCTAGCGCAACATAAAATTCGTGATCCGGATGTTCAAAGTCACGTGCGCTCCTAGGAGGCTACCCATTCGAGGCACATGTCTACGAAGTACATGGGACACATTCGCTGTGGTATGCTACACTAAAATGAATCAAAGTATTGGCTTCTCATATCTGCAATGATTACGTAACGATTGCTTTCTATCAACAAACACGAATCTCGCGTCTTCCTGGTACCCTGATATATATATTTATAACTAGTTATACATAGTTATACATTCTCGAGTAATCATAGTGCTCCTAACAGACAGAGATTTATATAAATAGAATTACATCTGAGTTTTACACATAACTGGGGAGACATGTATCACAAGTGTTCGATATAATTGAGAAATACCAAGTGTCGAATTTAACGAGTGTCTGATTTTCAATTGAATTCATTATTGCAAAACACTGAAAATATCGCACTACAAACAATATTACTATTAAGACTGCGTAATTATTGAAGTTATATGAACCTCCGGCATTGCTTTACTGTCTTAAGAGAATAACGCAATTTTCCATTGTGGTAGATTTTTTTATTTAATTTTAAAGATAAAGACAAATGTGAACATTCATGGCAAAATGAAATATATTCCTCTTCTCAATAGAACACTGGTAAACTTGACTAAGACTACCTTTATCAATGTAGAACAAATCTTCCTGATTTATGGCACGTAGAACTTCATCAGAATATTTTTCTTTTCCCATAATCCCATTGTTTCTTTTTCTCGCTAAACTACCTCATCACTATGAACTACCAACCATAATTTTTATTCAAAGGAAATCTCACATCACGATGGCCTTAACGCTGACCGTATTTTCAGGATATCACATCTCAATCCATTGACTATTAGTACTATCAAGTTCCTTCCTGCTGGTAACACATGATATTTCCAACTTCACATATCAATCTACAATTTCCACACTGGCATCTCAACAACCTTCAATCCATCAATCAACGAAATGTTTAATGCAACAATCATAAACTGCACAATTCCAAATTTGCTTCTAGTATTCGATGTCAAGTCTCTAAAATATCTCCCTGATGAAAGTGAAGATCCCACTCAGCAGCAGTCCCTCTCAAAATTTCCATCACTTATTCCCCCACATCCAAGGAAACCTCACTAATACCCACGCACACCATCACGCGTCGATCATTGATCATCCCCCACGGTACAGATCTGGTGCATCACGAAAAATACCCAAGCAACACATGTACACGTCATGGATACTTTAAGAAAGTGGCACACAGCCTCTCCTGGCCTTTTGTATCACACCCGGAAACCGCGACTGCAACATCGTAATCTCACCCTATGCAATCTGCACATACGTAAGTTGAACGATGATCTGTCACGATTTTAGCCTAACAAGCTAATGGGTAGTAGTGAAGTTAACAAGCTCGCTGCAGGGCAAAAAACAAAACAAAACACACGGGCAGATTATCAATCAAACTCAGGTCTTCCTTGCTGGTACTACGAAGATCGATATAGTCTTGACCGGTGTGCCAGGTGACAAAAGATCTAAGAGTAGCATGTTTAGTGATAATTTGATGCTTCGAGCCAAGATCCTCACCGCTGGAGGTTTAGAAGAAAAAAAAGGAATAAACTAAGTAAGATAGACTTTTGCTGGCATCTGCGGATCCGATAGCATCTGCAAATACCAAGCGTGATCAGCTGAAAGGGCTATGCGAAGTCTGGAACGTCCAAGAAAAATGGTGTGGTTGGCAAGGCGTAAGGCCAGACTATTCTTGCGTGCTCGCGCGTCTTCTCTCCTATTTCACCTCCTGAAAGAAAAAAGTGCTGACATTAAATCGTTTGCATGGTGCCGAAAGAAAACGCATTGGCATAGCGGTGAGATCGTAAAGCGCCGCAACACACATTAGGGGGTCCATATTGTCTAGCGTTGCGCTTGGCTGGGCCTAGTCAGGCACCGTCGTTGAAAGGGCGCTGGGTCGTCATTCCAAAGGCGACCAGAACTTCACAGCTTTGGCAGCTGTTGACGGAAAAAGGCCGCTAGAGCGCTGACACATTCGTAATGTATCTCTCTCGGTATGGGCGAGGCTGGCCGATCGGGCTTGTATACTTTACTTGTCTTTGCGAGGACAATGGGTAAATTAAATTACCCAAAACAATAGTTTTGCAGGATTCTACTAAGCGTGTGATGATTGCGTTAACGGAACAAGCCAGAACCTTGAAGAGAGTCGATCTCTCACGGTCGATATTTCTCTTACGGCATCGATGGCTGCTGGTGGTGGAAGCCGCGCAGGATGGCTAGAAGGTTGGCAGCTGTGAGTCAGGTTGATAGATGCTAGTATGTGCCATGAGCCGAGGAGCCTCAGGCGGCCAGCGTGGAGGTTTTGTTCGACTTCTATATTTGTCTGCTGCGTCTGTGGCCCATAACCCGTACCCTTTGAACAATGCGTAAGTAAAGTTGTTTCACAATGCCGTCATGGTCCTGGTGTTGAGGCTTGCGCATATCACCTCCCGCGGTGGCGAGAAGGGCATTGTATCCACGTCGATGTCGATCTGGTCTGAATTCGAGCATAACGAACAGACCATGTGTTTCGAGGTAGACTCTGCATTAACGCCACATTCCTGTCTAGGGTTTGGGCTAGAGACGTTGGAGTCAAAGGAGACAGACCAGATCGTGGGTACTCATACGACGGGGCGTCGTGGGGCCCGGTAGCTCGGAGCATGCCCTATGAAACGATAGCGGAAAATCATGGGACAAGCATCTTGCGAGAACGACGCGGGGTCCTAATTCGTGGGCGTAGGGTGTGAGAAACGACGATGCAAACCTTCTGGCCGGTATGCACGACGTAAGTGGCTAGCCGAAAGCTTGGATGTTTTCGACTCCACAGTGCATAGAGCCTCACCCTTGCTCTCTTGCTCTCTGTACGACTCTACCCAGGCACGGTCGCCCGCCCGGCAATTCATTCCATCGCCGTGCGAAGCCCCGCAGGCACACAATGCCGATGGAAATATCCAGCCAAAAATATTTCCGTACGTATCTGAACTGTAACCGAAGAAACATGTCTGACAGCCGTGGCAGCCTTGAAAAGGGGTGAGATGTATCAAGCTCTGTCTACACAACCCTATCTACGTTTGTATTCGGAAAATCTTCATGATTAACAAGGATTGTCCGATGAATGACGTCTTCATGTCAATAGCTGGTGCTCATCAACTCTGCACGTTGCTGCGACTCCAGGAAGCAAGGGAACGGAGATACCCGCCTACTCCATAGCCGTATTAGCCGATTTCAATGTCTTGCATACATGGCAGATCGTTAAAAAGTGACAAATTAAGCAAGCACTAAACAATGCCCATGAGTCTCTGCCGGATGAGAAGCTGGGGCCAGTCCCACCGACAATATTCGGCAGGAAGTAGCCCGCATCGCATGCCCCTGCAGCACATCCGGGCTCTATCCTGCAGGTACACTACGTCGATCGCACAGAATACGGCAGTGCACAGTTGCAAAAGAGAGAGCCTGATTGCCTGAAACGGCCATAGTCTAGACCCCTGGCTGACTGTCCCTCTTTTGGCACTACTCGTGCGAAAGATAGTAGCTCGATGCGGGAGCCAAGTTTCGAAACAAGACCAGAATAGCTCCAGCATGAGCCCGACGCCACGACAGGTGTGGATGTACTGGTCGACTGTCTTGAAGGGGGGAGGGGGGGCATTTCTAAGTATAAGATGGACTCGTCCGACCTCGAAGAAAAAGCATCACAACATCTTACACTTTCGCTTTCTACTCCCATCACTCTCCTACAGTCTTTCGTTTGTGCAGCGCACTCACATTCGCTACATTCAATTCCTCAAGCAACACTCAATCTACATCGATTTATTCGACTATCGTCTTTTTAACTCAGAATCTCTAAACTAAAAGTCAGCAAACATGAAGTACCACACTGCTCAGATCTTGGCTCTTACCAGCATCGTCTCCGCTCTTCCTCACCCTCAACGCTATGGCGGCGGCTCAGGTGTTCAGCCATCTGCCCCATTGACAACTGCTCCTGCTAGCAGCGGCCCTACCTACGACGACCTGCCAGGCTCTGGTTCCACTCCCCCTGCTGGAGGCCGTCCCGGAGGCTCTGGTCCCGCTCCTCCCACTGGAGGTCGCCCAGGTGGCTCCACTCCTACTCCTCCTTCCGGCGGTGCTTCCTACGGTGGAGGTGCTGCTCCTCCGGCTGGTGGTGCTGGAGGCTACGGCACCGGTAGCGGTTGGGGACTTGGACTTCCTCTCCTCGGCGGAGGTGCCAAGGGCGGCATTGGTGGCCTAGTTGGCGGTGGTGCTAACGGAGGTGCTGGCCTCGGCGGACTCGTTGGCGGAGGTGCTGGCCTTGGTGGCCTAGTTGGCGGTGGTGCTAACGGAGGTGCTGGCCTTGGTGGCCTCGTTGGTGGAGGTGCCTACGGAGGCGCCCATGGAGGTGCTGGTGCTGGTGCTGGCCTTGGTGGATTGGTCGGCGGCGCTGGCAATGCTGGTGCTGGCCTCGGTGGACTCCTCACCTACAGCAAGACTGGCTATGGCGGTGCCAACGCAGGTGTCGGTGGTAGTGCTGGTGCTGGCCTCGGCGGTCTGGTCGGCGGCATTATCGGCGGAGCCAAGGGCGGAGCCAGCGCAGGTCTCGGTGGGCTAGCTGGTATCATCGGAGGCGCCAAGGGCGGAATTGGTGCTGGTGGCTATGGCGGAGCTGGTGCCGGCGTTGGTGGCTCCGTTGGCGGAGGTGCTGGCGTTGGCGGTTCCGTCGGTGGAGGAGCTGGCGTTGGCGGCGGTGCCCACGGCGGAGTTGGTGCTGGTGTTGGTGGCTCCGTTGGCGGCGGTGCTGGTGTCGGTGGTGGTGCTAAGGGAGGTGTTGGTGCTGGTGTCGGCGGTGGTGCCGGTGCTGGTGTTGGCGGCTCCGTTGGCGGTGGTATTGGCGGTTCCGTCGGTGGTGGTGCTGGCGTCGGCGGTGGTGCTAAGGGAGGTGTTGGCGCTGGTGTCGGCGGTGGTGCCGGTGCTGGTGTTGGCGGCTCCGTTGGCGGTGGTGCCGGTGTCGGTGGTGGTGCTAAAGGAAGTGTTGG